>NC_142353.1:9244444-9396666 GCF_059441175.1 Urocampus carinirostris | reverse complement strand
AATTCCCATCTGAAAAAAAAACTGTAGACTAGATATTAAATACACAATTAAGTTCATTCTCACAAATCTATGTTCAGTACTGAACTGAACTGAGGCTTACTAAGCTAACTGCAAGTGACTCTCAGTTGTTTCAATTTGGCAGCAGAAATCTGTGTTGAGCTAGCACTGGAATTCAGATTTACTCTAACACCTTTAATCCGGTCCACAAGGCGAATACCGAAAATGTTGGTTTTGTTGTTGTATTGTGAAATATTTTGTTGTTTGAATTTGTATGTGTCTGGTTTTCTAAAAAGCAAGACAGAAATGTTTAAATTCCTGACAATGAGTAAATGAAAACAAATCTAAATATGTATACCAGATATTCTAAAAACTGGAAAAAAAGGAGAACCTATATCTGCATTTTACACGGAATATCCAAAAGAACAAGCTAAATATAACCAATTTAAAGGCAGAAATTATTTTTTTTTTCAAATATTTCGCACATAACTACTTGATAGAGAACTACTGTACTTATAAATTCAAAGCAGAGAGTCGGAGACAAGCTGGGTCACTCGTATCACAATATGCGCAAAAGTGAACAAGTAAAGAAACAACGCACATGTTATAATGAAGTTGTCTTAAAAGCACAGCATGTTTAACAGCTGGGAAATATGCACAGCATGCTAAAATGTAATGTTAAATAAAGATGTTATGATGTTGTTTTTAAATATTTCAGCAAAAAATTGTATGAAATAGGACAACAAGATATTAGTTGGCAAGTATAGGATTATTATTGCTTCTGTGTTCATTGTGAGTAAAAAACAATGAATGTATACATTTAAGATAACAAGCTACATAAACTAGGAACATTTTAAAGGTTCCCGTTTGTCTCAGTCAATCTACTGCAGTCATTGATCTTTGATAGAGACTGCCCACAGGCTTTGTTTCATTAACCCTAATGCTCTGCAAATGCAGCATAAGTAAAAGGCAAAGCAAAAACAGCAACGTCATAGATCCGAAAAAGTCAGCATTTTTCCAAAGGTTTTCTGTTTTCTGTCACTGTTTTAAACTTTGGCACATACATCAATTTCTTACTCTATTGGAGATGTGTGAAGTTTGGCACTAGAGGCATTCCAACCTTGTTGCATTGACAGCAGTGTTGGGAATAGCGTCGTTATTTTTACGTAACGGCATTATATTTTCAGTAACGGGATAATGTAACTAATTATTACATCCGCCATTACAACACCATAACCGCTACTGATGGTCAAAAGCGGTGAGTTACTTTGTCGAGAAGAAATCAGTTACTAACATTCACTCACTAACAGTCAAACGTGAAAAAGGCTCTCATTCAATCAAATAGCAGCCATCTAAAATAACACAAAACAATGCGGTGCGTTCGTGCGCGGTTACGTCAATGGAGAACATTCTGCCGTAATAACACGAGTAAGAGCGCAATTACATCCCCAATACTTAACATCTCATTTGGGGGAAACTAGTGTAAGATTCTTTCTCTGCGGTTCCTCTGTCATTAAGCACTACTTGTTCCAAAACTGATGCCCTCTCAACACTAAGAGAAGTATTTTTATTATAGGCAGAGACTGAGACAGAGAGACAGATAGACAGAGAGAAAGAGAGAGAGAGAGAGAGAGAGAGAGAGAGAGAGAGGAGAGAGTGCCCTACCCTGCAACTGGCTGGCAACCAGTTCAGGGTGTCCCCTGACCACTGCCCAAAGGTAGCTGGGATAGGCTCCAGCACCCATGCGACTCTACTGAGGATAAGTGGTGCAGATAATGGATGGTTGGATGGATGGATGTTTACTTTTGTTTTGTGAAAATACTTGAATTACAGTAGCATACGACTGACTACCTGAGCAGTTATTGTGATTGTGATTCATTCTATGGAGTGAAACTCAATCTATGTTGTTTTACAATTGACCTTATTTGTGAGCAAAATACTTGAAGTACAGTAGGCTATGACTATACCTGACTAGTTGTCTCAGGTTGTGAGAGTTAGATTAAATTTTTTTAACTCAATTTACATTGTCTACTGCTGATTGTTATTTTATGATATTGTTTACAGTTTTTCATTTTTGTTGCACTTCAAGTGTATGATAAATCTGTTGCTGGTGAGGAGCAATCAATATTACAAGGTTGTATAACACAACTTCTTGTCTGGTCTTCTCTATTCAACTGACTCAATACCTTGGAGCTGTGCAAATACACAAGGTCATATTAATCCTCTTATTATTATGACATCATGTTTTAGTTATCAGTGAAATATGATACTTTTTACCCAACAATCAGGAACACTGTTTGTGGTGCCGTTTCTGTTGCATAATTTAAAAACACGCCGGACAAACAGCAGATGGGCAACCTTCCGTAGTAAACATTGTACAGATTACTATTCCACACATCGATGTGGTCATATATTAGAAGTAGCATTCAAAGGACATGTTGACAGCTTGAATCGTCTAACAGTCCCTAATTTAGCCCACCGGACTGATGCTGATCTGTTCTCAGCCTACATTTGGGGATCAGCAGGCATATGCGTGCACTCAGTGTCAGGAGTACAAAGCCTTGTTGAAGCCAGGGTGTCACTATAAGCAGTCTCCTCAACACGTAGGTCTGTCATTCATTCCAAATTTGCCATATGGGTGATACCTTACACACAAAAACTTGGCACCAAGACATCCTATGTGACAGTTTGTAGCTAAAAAAAAAGTTGCTGAGTGAAAAAATGATGTATTTTTTGCCTTTAAGATTCTGGAATTCTGGTTCACTATCAGGTTCCACATGTCAGATATAGACTTAATCTAAATTGCCTCTAATGTGAAAAATCTCTTTCAAACTTGACTCTTTAAAAACGAAAATATAAACTAAAAAATATATCTACCGTTTGATTTTAAGCCCTTTCACACTAAACAGGCATGTCCAAAGTTCAACCGTGGGCCATATATGGTTGGTGATCAAATTTTTACTGGTCCACAGCCTCTCTCATAAAATTAATCATATGTGGCCCGCACCAGTGATGTTGACCGCAGTATAAAATAAAAGTGTAAAGAAAAAAAATTCCCATTTCACCAGATGGTGGCGGTAGCCCTTTGGCCACTGTCCCCATTTCATGGCGCCTGTAGATACAAAATGGGCGCCACTTCCAGGACAAATGGAAATTGAAGTTTTTTTTCACTGAAATCCAAAACAACTCCGCTTCCACAATTTAACGTTAATGTGCATTGGAGCTCGAGTCAAGAAAACTCAAAACGTTAGCGTGCATCAAGCTAAGCGAAACGCTGCCAGTAAGTTATCCTTCATTTTTCTCCAGTTTGACTGTTGTTGTTATTATTGCTGTGAGCACGTGTTGGTTTTTGTCACTTTAAGCAGTTTCATATGGCTGTCTTTGTGATCGCTGTTCGCCAATATTTAGACTACTTGGTCAAAAGACCACACTTCCGCAGTATGGTGATTTGTGGGTATTGTAGTTGTTCTCTTCAAACGTTTGTGGGGAGTTAGGATAGTGAATGTTGTTTTAAAATATGTATCATTTAATTGCTTTATTGCTTATTCAGTACTTGAAATAAAATTAAAGTTAATCATTTTTTTTGTATTGTAGGTTTATAACCTACCAGACTGTCTGAATGACTGAATGCTGTTGGTGGATTCAATAACAGAAATTAAATCTACAGCAAGAGTTGTAACACTGATTCTACTTCCTTGGCACCCCTTTTGGTGGGGAGAAAACAAGATAACGAACACAGTGGGTCAAATGAAAATGCAACAAAGGCGAGCTATGAGGTCGCAACACTGATCGCCAAGCACTGCAAACCTTTCATGTAGGATGAATTTATTAAACACTGTGCCATAAAAATGTTTGTGAAAATTTGATCGGCTCTAACACATTTTAAACTTTACAAATCTAGCCCGGTTTCTGGAAAGTTTGGACACCCCTCCACTAAACAATAGGCATGAACACGATTATACCTTTGGCATGATTACAATGCCTTCTCTCCTAAAACACAAGGTATTTTGGTGGACCAATTCTCACACAAAAGAAAGACACTCTGTTGACAAAAAACAAGCCTTTCCCAAGCAGAGCATCATGTCATGTTATTCCCTGAATTTGTGGTGTGTTCAAAGCTCAGACCCGTATTCTGAAGATTCTCAATATTCTCAATTATGTTTTTTCAACAACCTTCACTTGATGAAAGTCAATTTTCTTTCTAATTAACCACTGGAAAACGCTACCTTGATTTTTTTGCATGGCCCATCATAAATGTCCATGAATGATAAGTATCCTTGCATTAACACACATTTCATAGTGCCCTGTTAAGGTGTAGCAGCACCCGTCCCAAAGGGGGCGATGACACTTCAAAGGAAAATGCCATACAAACGAATGCCAGCTGCCGTTAATCATGAGGGAAGTAAAAATGCAATGGCAAAGCAAAGCCACCAGAGCAATTCTTATCAGACTTGTTGAGAAACATGGCAACAATGTCAAGCATTTCCAAGTACCTCACCCAAAATTCAAGCACATTCAATCTTTGTAAGCACAACATTAAAATCCTATCATTTTCAAGTATGTCAAGCACCTGTACACATGCAAATCCTGTAACAATAGATTAGTAGAAGATGAAACGTACGGTTTCATGCCAGACAGACAGATGGCGAGTCAGAAATGTGAATGCCAAGATAAACTTTGAATGGATTTCAGGAATGACATCAAAATATAAATAAAGGACTGTTTTGGAAATCTTGCATGAAGTCAGCTATGCTAAAACCATGTGTGCAGTTACATATGGACACCAACCTTAAAGAAAAGCTTTGTAACTTATTTCAAAGAGACCCGAGCCCCGCTGCGCTCTACTTAGGGTGGAGGGGAGTGCTGGCGGGTTAAAAATAGAGCTCGGTGATTATCAGTCACCACTTAGTTAGGCAATGCGGAGAGCAGATTGTAAATGAACGCACTGAAGTGCTTGAATAGTGGCCCTTGTCGTCGGTTCACACGCGCTGAATGTAAAGCAGTAACACGCTCCGAAGAGTTGCATCGTGCTTTAAGCGGCCTACACATAGTGCAGATAAGGCCAGCACTGGGAACTATTCTGATTTAGTAAACAGCTCAAGGTTTTTAGAGAAAACAGTGAATTTAGATACTTTTGCTCTTGACTGGCCTGAAGTCGAAGAGAGGAGGACCTGTCAGTCTCTGTAATGATGTTTGTCAGATGACACAGGGATGGCAAACAGCTAGCAGCGATCTCAGAAAGGCTGTGGAAAGCAAATTTTTATGTAGTCTTGTGAAGAGTAAAAATGAAATAAACATTTTAGATTTGCATTACACTAACCAAAATGTTCCATTATGTTGCCAATGTCCCTGGACCCTACTAAGGATAAGCAGGGCGGATAATGGACGGATGGATGTCGCCAATGTGTTGCATGTGTTTTCTTTTGTGACAAAGAATGTCCGTGTAAATTATTCGAAAGAACTTAAAAGTGTAATAACTCAGCTATTTGTGAATATTTTTAACCTCCAATCATTCATATTGTTCAGAGGCATCAGACCTATCGATACGCATATACCTGTAGATTTTCATTCATTTATTCCCCCCGCTCCTTATGACAGCATAAGTCCTACAAGTGCATGTAAAGAAAAGGAACTGAACTGTTTTGTTATATTTATACCTGTATAAAGATTTGCACGCAAATATTTCATAAGGCCTAATTAGAGCTTTGAATTTGTCAAAAAATACATGTCACGTTAGAGGTAAGATCAGGCCTAAAAAATCCTGCCCGACCCGAACCAGCTCGCGGGTAGATAATCCCGAACCCGCCCGATTAACTTGATTTGAGCGACCCAGCCAGAAGTAATCTGAAGCTTTACTCCTGCGCCAAAGTCTGCATTTCGGCGCCGTTCTTTGGATGTATTTCAAACTTCTTTTGCAACCTTCTGGGTGAGCCGTCGTTACACTTTTGGAGTAATCTTAGTTGGTCAACCACTCCTCGGGAGGTTTGCCACTGTTCAAAGTTTTCTCCATTTGTGTATGATGGCTTTGACAGTGGTTTGCTGGACCTCTACAGCCTTGGAAATTGCTTTGTGACCTTTTCTGGATTGATAAAGTTCAATCACTTTGGTGAAGGACCCTGCCAATGGAAAAGCCACCCAAAAATGGCTATTCCGGTTAACTTTGTTTTGGAAATTGGGATAAGTTTGTTTTTTTTATGTTTTTTTCTTTGACATAGTGGAATCCCTACCTAGAAGTTGCCGCGATGTTTGTCTAGGATCTTGCTGCTATGCTGCGCTCGGAGGCACTGGGTTTTGTTTGTTTTAGACAACAGTACCTTCTAGAGGTCAAATATTAAACACTGCCGCTTAAAAAATGCACAGTTATATTATAGTTTATTTATTTTTGCTTGTTTTGTAAATTGATATTAGCTATTTCATTGAATTAAGTTTTTTTTACCACCAGGAGGCGGTAAACAATAAACACTGTCCCTTTAAAAAATATGTATCACATTTCTCAACACAATGTTAAACCGGACCCAAAAAAATGTATTTAAACAAGGACATTTGCTCCATTCCCTTACAGTTGTGTTAGTAAATTCATATTTTACCCTATAATATTGGATTTGTATTCACTTGAAGGCGCCATTTACTCTGGCGTGGTCTGAATAATTCTGCATATGTTTCTCAGTTCTATTCTTATCTCTAATAGCAGTAAACTGATGTGGGGAAATGCAAATTATGTTTGTTTCCAGCAACATATTTAATTATGCAAGAACCTCCAGTGAATGAAACACATAATGTGACTGTGGTTAAATCTGTGTTTGTTTGTATGCATTCAAATAAATTAAAACTAGTGCTAATTGTTTTGTCAATTCTATTGCTTGTTACTATACTTGAATATGTACATTTATTATTAGCAGTAAGGATATTATGTTCCACTAGCATGTCTCATCTTACCTGCGACCATGATAAATTATGCATCACAAAGATTTTACACACCTCACACTCCTGTGACAGACACATTTGTTAAGGTTGACAACTTGACATAACATGACAAGAAGCCCTGAGAATGTAAGCAGACGCTTCGATTTATGTATGAGTTGGGCTAAATATATATATATATATATATATATATATGTTAGATTTAAACTGTAAATATTTTATTCTACTGTTGCAATATTTTCTTTGTATACAATGTGCCTTTCTTGTTTGTGTTTGAAGAAGGAGGACAAAGGATGAACCTTTACCTGCGGCAAGATAAAGGACCTCTCTGACCGCAGGCCCACCTAGTTTTTGTTTGCTATAAATAAAACGTTGTTGTAAGTTTAAACAGGTGTTGATTCAATAAAAGGGCAAGGAGAAATATACATTTTCAGAGTATCCAGTAGACTGCCAATGGGTAGACTATGGATATTTCTCACTTGCAAGTAAGTTATACTCACGATTCTTTGTGTCTTTTTTGTATATAGGTTTTGTACATCTGTTGGGTTAAACCTGACATTTATTTGGTCCTTCGAGCCGGATTCCAAGATACCTGACGATCCCAGCGTGTGAGTAAAGATCCAGGCAAGTCTGTGGCCACAGCATTAAGACCCTTTTCGGGACTGGTCCTTTTCCTTACAAGTTGGGATCCGAAGGTTGACGGAAAGTCCAAGGACTCAGAGAATTGTGAGTAAAACTTTTATTTTAAAAAGGAATGCATGTGACTAAAGTAAAAGGGTATGAGTGTGAAGAATTCAAAACAGAGTTAAGAAAATAAATCCTAACAATCCTAGGCACTATTAGGTAAAAGAGAAACGTGGCCAGTAAGACTTAAGACACAGTCTTAAGTAAGAGGGAAAGGGGTTCCTCTCCGTTTCAAAAAGAACTCAAGGGAAGTTCTTTAAGAGGGCAAGGGTTCCTCTAAGTAAAAGGGCAAGGGTTCCTCTCTGTTTAAAAAGAACTCAAGGGAAGTTCTTTGTTCTTCAAAAAGAGTGAAAGTGAGTGTGAAAGAAAATACTATTACCACTAGGTAATTGTATTTTATACCAAAGCAACAGGGAATAAATGGTGAGCCTTTGTGGATGCATGTAGGCAAGAAAAAGGTAGAAGTGAATTTTACCACAAAAGGTTATTTATCACCATCCTGTTGAAAGAGAAACTCAGTGTTAGAATACACTAGGTATTAAAAACCACTGAGTCCAAATTTAGTTCTAAAAATGGGAAAGGGGCAAAGTAAAGCAAAATAGAAGCTTTTAGAAGATTTTTCGTGCAAAGACTGGAAAGTTATTGAAAAGGAAGATTCCTCAGCAATAGAACCCCTATGTTACTGGATAAAACAATATAATTTTAATGGGAAGTTGTCCACAGCAGGCATTAGAGAACTGCAACAAAAAATAAGAAACAAATGCAAACAGAAAAATAATAAGATGAGAAAAGAAGGTTATGAACAGACACAAGTCTGGATAAAAATAGCAAGACAGGAGAGAGAGGATGTAGAGGAATTCATAACGCAGATAGAAAATCTAAGGTGATCTTATCATCTAAACGGAATGGAAGTACAGCAAGTTTGGATGACACAATTAGGGCCAGATTGGTTCCACGTAAAAGGAGCATACTCTCCAACTAATGAGGCTAACCCTCCCGTGATACTTGCACCCGAATCTAAACAATTGACACAACAGGTGACCCCTCTCCTAGAAAGAATCAGAACTAAATACAGGAAAAGAGCAAATTACACTGAAATAGGGAGATGTAAACAAAAACCAGATGAGCCATTTGATGAATACAGAGTAAGAATGGAAAAGGTGTTTAGGGCACATAGTGGGTTAGAACCTGGTGATGGAGCTGACGAGGGCCCCTATAAACAACAATTAAAAAATGCATTGCACTCAGGCTCCTTACCAGAGATTAGTGGATGGGTAAATCGCCACTATATAAGCATGAATGGAGGAACACTTGCAGAATACATAAATCATGCCCTCCATGCTGAGAAAGTGATCAAAAGTAAGAAAGGGGAGAAGAAGCCATCAACAATTTTCTACCAAGAAGATGAAGGAACCACAGTGTTTTTTCAACAATCTAGAGGTAGAGGCAGAGGTTTTGGATCACGTGCAAGCAATAAACCTAGAACCTGTTGGTCTTGTGGGAAGGAAGGGCATATTGCTATAAATTGCGGAGGCAACTCTTCCCCACAAGACTATCAGAGTGCATGACTAGGCCCGGAACCAGGACCAAAGCCTGAAATGAAATTTGAAATAGAGATAAAGCTAAAGGATAAAAATGAGGAAGAGGATGAATATCTTTTCAAAACTCGCCATGAGAAATTTGAAGAACAGGTTTTAAACTTAGAAAGCATACTGTATAGAGAGAAAATAAGAAACCTAAGTCACCAAATTTTGTTAAATTTATTAGAAGTTTGATTGTTTGGGCCCTGTGTATGTCTTATGTTATATGTTTGTCTGTCTTACTTGTCAAAAAGAAAGCTAAACGCTAAAAAAAAAAGTACGTTTTCAAAAGAGCTGAGATTGTTTAAAGAGTGATATTTAAGAAGAATTGATAGAACAGATTAAAGGAGTTGGAAAAAGTAAATTTTTTTTGAGGAATAGGTGTTCGCCATAAGGGTGTTTAACACAGGCACCATGGGCCACAGATGGTTCTGGAGATTTTCTTGCGGTCCGAATTTTTTAGTTGAAAATTGATAAATTAAAAACTGAGAAATTTAGGAAAAAAAATGACTGAGTTATTTTAGATGCGTTAATTCAAGATAATGACAGAATAATACAGAAAAAGATAAAATATTGCTGTTTTCAGTACAAAAATTGGTAAAATAAGGACTGGGAAGACTAGAAAAAATCTATTTGAGTGAATTGGAATAAATTAATTTGAGATAAAGGCATTTTTATACAAAAGTATTGAAAAAGCGTTAATAAATAATTTATTTTCAATGAATATGGAGGAAAAATGTATTGAGTGGAATACAAATGAGTAATATAACTTGTTGCACATCAATATATGTGATTTTCACATTAAATAAGTGAAGCTAAAATAGTAGATTTAATTGGTTTGAAGGAAAAAATTAAAATTAAGTGAGATGATTATACGTCATTTTCGCATTAAACTGGTGAGCTAAAAAGCTATTGTGAGAGGGCGTGTAAGGAAGGAATGTTATGTTGAGAATGGATTGTTGGCAGAACAGGTAGGGAAGTTACAAATACAGAAAGATAAGAGTAAGTAAAAGAACTTATAAAGGGAAAAGAAAATAAATATTAAGAAAATGAGCATAGAAAAAAGAAAGAGAAACATAAATGGGAAAGTTAATTAAATATCAAAAAAGATAATTGGTTGAAAATTAAGTGAGACTAACCGTAATACCATAAATTGGGACAAATAACTTTACTTTTTCAACATTGACTTGTGTTGAGTCTAGATGACTAAAAGCAAATGGGTGAGAGTGAAGCACATTATAGAGTGCTTTTGGAGGTCTTCGTTGACTTGAAAAGCGCTGTATAAATGCAGACCATTTACCATTTATAACATTACTTTTATAGAAAAGCTACAAATATAAAAAAAAATATTGCAAGGGGATGAATATCTAATTAAATGCTAATAAGCATGGACATAATATGTTGTTTTGCTTTAGAAGAAGAAAAAGAAAGAAATACCACAATATTTATACACAAATAATATTACAGAGGAGAAAATGTACGGTATTGGGTAGCAACAGGCCTTAACACATGGTTCAGCGATTATACTGGTCTATCCAGAAAGTCATTATTCTGGACTATAATAGTAAACTCAGGAGTACATCTGAAAAAAAAAAGAGAAGGAATGACACATTTACTTTACTAAGGAACAGCAGGAACTATTAAAACAAATTCCTAATAAACTATGGTCCCAGGGACCCACAGATGTAGGACTAGTAAAAGTAGCACAACCTATAATAATAAGACCCAAAACAGAACATCGGCCCAGAATAAAACAATATCCTTTAAAACCAGATGCAATGGAAGGAATAGAACCAGTAATAGAAGATTTAAAGAAGGTGGGAGTACTAGTAGAATACGCTGAGTCACCCGTAAACACACCAATATTTCCTGTAAAGAAGGCACCCCCATCTTCAGGGTGGAGAATGGTTCAGGATTTGATAGCGGTAAATAACGCAGTGATCCAGAGGTCCCAGTGTGTGGCAGATCCACACACGCTATTGAACTCACTGAAACCAAAGGCCAAGTATTTCCCAGTGGTATATATAAAAACGCATTCTTCTCAGTACCAATGCATAAAGACAATCAATTTTGGTTTGCATTTACGTTTAAAGGGAAAATATATACCTACACCTCAAGGGTATTGTGAAAGTCCAAGAATTTACTCTCAAGTAAGTTTCGAGCCTCTAAATAAGAGCGAACTATTAACTTGTGTAGATGACATATTAGTAGAACCAGGGAAAGAAAAATAATATTGCATACTAAAAGCAGAAAATCTGAGTCATTTCAAATAATCAAAATTTTGAAATGAGTTTGAAAATAACGACTTATTAACACAGAAAAAGAAATCGTGAGATTGGAAATTAAATTTTCTGTTTTAATCTCTAAATGAAATGTGCTTTGTTCTTAAAAGGAAAAAAAAGGACACACAAGTATTAATTCAGATAAGGTCATGTTTATTTGTATAGCTCTTAATCTCTAAGGATATTAAGGGGCTGCAAAGAGAAAAGACTATTGCAAACCGAAGATTATGATAATAATATAATATAATACAATGCGAGTTGATAAGGCAATTTATTAGTGACAAGTATATGTTGTTTTATATTGAATCAATGAGAAAAGATAGTTGATTATGATTGAAGAGAGAGGAAATGGCAATTAAAAAAGATTTGACGTTGAGTTCCATTTGGCATTTTTGAGATTTTTGATGTTTAGGCAGTGTGATGGTTTGGAATTTTGATAAGTTTAGCGCCAAGGACAAGATCCCCTAGGAGGACAACTGATAAAAAGTCTTTCAAGAGAAGGTGAAATAAGCCACGCTTAATTTTTAAGTATAAGCATGTTACAATTAACAAATGATTGATAAATACGTAACAAATTCTGACTTATAGTTAAAAAGAAACAATTTCTATGGAAGGAGTGTTTTCAGAAGATAACGAGAAACTGATTGAGCCTGAATAGGTAAGATCATAGATATTTAAAAATAGCAGATTAATTATCTTGAGACAGATCATGAAAATTTAAAAAAAAAAATGTATATTTGCATGGGAAAAAAAAAATTATAATAATGTTTCCATTTAACTAAAAGAAAAAAGGAAACAGAACCTGAACAAAAAGAAAAAGAGGCTAAAATAACAGAGAAAGTATTGTTTCGTAGGAAAGAAAGATGAAACAAGAAAAAGGAGGACAGGCTATGCTGTAGTAACACATGATAAAGTATTAAAGGCAGAAGCATTAACTCAACATTGTTCAGCTCAAGCTGCAGAATTAGTGATCCTTTCAGAATCCTGCAAACTTATGAAAGATAAAATAGCAACAATATACACAGATAGCCAGTATGCCTATGCAACAACTCACACGTTTGCACAACACTGGAAAAATAGAGGTATGATAACATCAACAGGAAAACCAGTGACACATGCAAAACTGCTAACAGAACTATTACAAGCAGTGCAGCTGCCAAAACAGTTAGCTATATGTAAATGTGTGGCCCACACACCAGAAACAAACCCAGTTTCAAAGGGCAATGCATTTGCAGATAAAATAGCAAAACAAGCTGCACAACGAGAAATAACAGTTCTAAGTCTAACAGAAAATGCCTTAAAAAACAAAATACTACAAGAAATGCAACAACAATCGCCTAAACCAGAGCAAGAACTCTGGAAAAGAAAAGGAGTACACCTAAAAGATGGAATCTGTAAATGACAAGAAGATAAACCAATCCTACCAAAAAATCTATACAAATGGGCAGAAATAGTGAGACAAGGGAAGATATGTCTCAACAGGAGGGATATAGTAGGATTGATAAAACAGATATTGATAAACCTATGGTTTTAACTCCTATTAAAAAAAATAATAATAATAAAATAAAAAAATTGTAGAACATGTTTGATATGTGCAAAGCACAATGCTCAGGGTAATCTAAGACCAAAGAGAGGACAGTTTCCAAAGATAGAGAACTGTAATTAATCACCTTTTATGGACTTTATAGAACTTAACAATAGTGAAGGGAAAAAGTTATGTTTAATGATAATAGGTTCATTCTCAAAATGGATAGAGCTTTTTCCTACAAAACACCCAGATGCGCTAACAGTAGCTAAAGCATTATGCCAAGACATAATTCCATGTTATGGGATTCCAGAAAAGATCTATAGTGATAATGGTTCACATTTTGTAAATCAAAAAAAAATTAACTAAAATAAGCATTTCATATAGACCTAAAAGATCACTGTGCTTATCACCCACAAAGTGCAGGGTTGGAAAAAAAAAAAAAAAAGAATGGAACTATAAAAAAACAGACTTAGGAAGTGTATGGAAGAAACCAAAAGACCATGGACTAAATGTCTAGAAATAGTAAAACTGCATATTAACATTACCAGTACAAATGGGCTAACACCATATGAAGTATTATTTGGTAGACCTTACAGATTACCATTATTTAAAAATATGTGGGAAACTGATGATGAAAGTACTCTGGTTGATTACATGAGAAAAATATTGCAGCACCAGAAGCAACTGGCGGATCGTAATGATAACGATGATACACTTTCTATGTCTCCATAGGAAAGCCAACTAGTTGAACCAGGTGATTGGGTTCTGATAAAAAGCAGTAAATATTGCAGAAAAACACATGAGCTCATTTGACACACTGTAAGAAAATAATTAAGCATGAGTAAAATAACTGTTTCAATGCTTCTATTTTAGCATACGCTTTGATTGTTCTTAGTTGCGTCATTGTAATAGCACTGTGGTAACTACTGGAGAGCTGTTATTCCTCAACAAAACTTTCAGAGGAAGTCTGGCTACAAAGGGGGCTGCAATTATAGTTTGCAGTCGTCTCAAACCAGTGAAGATTGTCCACAACTCTGGAAGTGTTAGGAGGAATTGCAGATCTGCAGGTAGAATGCTAACAGGTAGAATGGTAGCGGTAGGCGAATTGGTAGTAGCAATTATAGCAACGTTTTTATTGTTATTTGAAGAAAACCTTAATATGCAAAAGAGAAGAAGAAAAAGTAAAAGGACTCTCAGGAAGACAACTGGGATGGCGTTCCCCAGGTTTCTCCAAGAGCCCCACGGGCGCTGAGATGCTTTTGCACCCGGCAGTGGTGAAGCCATATTTGACACTCCTTGCTGAGAGCTCCAACCCTGCAACTCTGGAGGGTGCTGCAGGGTCACTTCAAAACCTCTCACTGGAAGTTTGCGGCATACAACCGTGCTGCAGTGTGGAAGGAAAAATAACTTTCCATCCTGGTGGAGCTGCTGCGAATGGTCAACGATTAATGTGTCCCAGCCGTTGCAAGCACGCCTGCACCAAAAAAGGCGAATGCTGCCACCGCCAATGTCTGGGCAGCTGCACGCACGCAAACAGCGACACGGCATGCGCCGCCTGCCTGCATTATTACCACGAAGGCCGCTGTGTGCCCGACTGCCCGCCCGGCACTTTCAAGTTCGAGGGCTGGCGCTGCATCACCATGGACCTTTGCTCACAAGTTCACCTGCCCAGCGACGTTCACTTCGTCATCCACGAGGGCGAGTGCATGCCCGACTGCCCCTCCGGGTCCGCACCAACGAGAGTAATCGGATGCTGTGCAGCGCCTGCAACAGCCTATGCGACAAAATCTGCTTCACCTCCGTCATCGACTCGGTGAACGCCGCTCAGTCCCTCAAGGACTGCACCGTCATCGCCGGCAATCTGGACATCAACATCCAGCACCTTCACAACCTCTGGGACTGGACTCAGCACAACCTAACCATCCGTGCGGGACGCCTCTTCTTCCGCCTCAATACCAAACTCTGCATGTCTGAGATCCACACCATGTGGGAGAAAACCAGCGTCACGGAAAAGGCCCAGGAAGGCGACTTTCGCAATAACGGCGAAAGAGCCAGTTGTGAGAGCCACGTCCTCAGGATTTTGTCCAACAGCACGTCCAGCTATGCCATCCGCCTGATGTGGGAGCGCTACCATCCACGGGATTACAAAGGCCTTATCAGCTTTATGGTCTACTACAAGGAGGCCCCTTCTCAGAACATCACCGAATTCGACGGCCAGGACGGCTGCGGTTCCAACAGCTGGCACATGGTGGACGTGGATCTTCCGAAGGATAATAATACGGACCCCAAAGTCGCCATTCACCACCTCAAACCCTGGACCCAGTATGCCATTTTTGTCAAGGCCATTACCCTAAGGGTGGAGGACAAGCACATTCCTGGTGCAAAGAGTGACATAATTTGAATTTGAACTTGTCCGTCATTGCCGACCGTGCCCAAAGAACCCCGTGCCTACGCAAATTCATCCACGAAGCTCAGAAAGACAGTGATGACGGTGATGCTTCCTTACATTTTCCAGATCTTTTTTCAGAAGTTTTTGACTACGGTGAATCAGACGACAAAGTTTAACCTCTAAGTGTAACATGAGTACTATAACATGATTCTGTAACTGAAAATCGAGAGAAGAAGTTATGGATGACAAAGAGAAATAGTGCAAAGTGAATAAACAGGAGGGAAATGTTAGATTTAAACTGTAAATATTTTATTCTACTGTTGCAATATTTTCTTTGTATACAATGTGCCTTTCTTGTTTGTGTTTGAAGAAGGAGGACAAAGGATGAACCTTTACCTGCGGCAAGATAAAGGACCTCTCTGACCGCAGGCCCACCTAGTTTTTGTTTGCTATAAATAAAACGTTGTTGTAAGTTTAAACAGGTGTTGATTCAATAAAAGGGCAAGGAGAAATATACATTTTCAGAGTATCCAGTAGACTGCCAATGGGTAGACTATGGATATTTCTCACTTGCAAGTAAGTTATACTCACGATTCTTTGTGTCTTTTTTGTATATAGGTTTTGTACATCTGTTGGGTTAAACCTGACAATATATATATATATATATTGAGCACTTTAGGGAGAAGCAGCATATGCATGCATAGTGTTTTTTAACTTTTGTTTCTTATCAAATTTGAGCAATTTTACTTAAATAAAAACTATATATGACCATGCAAAAGGTGGTGTTCTTTGACTCAAATTAGCTTGAATGAACTTTTTTGGTTTTTCGTTTCTGCAGTGCACTATAGTATGAGATGTAAATCATACGTGCTCTCGCATATAAGAACATACTCTCACCCATGCACAACTATGCCCTCAAACAGACACAGTCATATCCATACTCAAACACTAAAGTAACACACTCACACAAACTACTATACTCTCATATACACAGTAGTATACTTTCTGACACACACTACTGTTCTCTCTCACACATACCCCTATACACTCAAACACATACACAATTATATTCGCATACAGACGCAACCATACCTGTCCACAAACACTAGGGTTACATATACTATAAATACACACGCTTATACAAACTACTACACTCTCTTGCACATACTACAATACCTGGAGCAATTTCCATTTGACATTAAAATGTACAACATATACACACAGATCAGTGTTTATCGCCTTGGTTAACAAAAGTACCCAGAGTAAAACAAAACAGAAGTGAGGTGATCATCACACAAGGTGTGAAAAAACCCATATTATTAGCAATTGCAATAGAGTGTGTGTGTGTGAGAGAGAGAGAGAGAGTCTATAGTAGTCTATGTGTAGGGCTATAGTAGTATGTGTGTGAAGGTATAATAATATATGTTTGCAAGCATAGTAGTGTGCGTATGAGAGTATCGTAGTATGTTGGATAGAATACAGTAGTGTGTATGGGAGTATAATAGTATGTGCAAGAGAGTATAATTGTGTGTATGAGAGAGTATAGTAGTGTTTGTGCATGGGTATGACCGTGTCTACCTGAGAGTATAGTTGTGCATGTGTGAGAGTATGATAGTATATGTGAGATCAAGTATGACTTACCTCTCAAATGGCCTTTCATACTATAGACCTAATGCATGTAAACTTATCCGATTTTAAAAAGAGAAGGTGCTAGATCGACATGACCTCCGTCTTCCAGCTGCCACGATACCTCAAACAACGTCACATGAAAGGTTGTGCAGCTGTTCTCACATTCCTGGCACCCCTGTCCATCCCTGCTTGTTCTTTTTTACCGCCATCCATAGACACAACAACGAGCCATCGTCCATCAATGCCAGTGGTGAGCTGACATTTTGACATTTTCCTGTGCTCGCTACAATGTGACATTTGAGCTAACACTTCAGTTGGCACTCCTTTGGGCCTTGACTCTACTGGTACGTCATGGTTGCCCTACAGCCTAGACTTCAGCAATTGCTCTTGTTGAATTTCAAAATGACAGGTGATGTTTTTGACTGTCGGAATGTTTTAAAAGTCATCTGGTATGCGTGAAAAAACAGTTGAATAAGTATTTTTTTGCAATCATTCCGTAAATTTTACACAGAAATTAGGCAAGCCAAGTAACAACATAAAACATAATTAACATGGAAATCCAATATCAAGAATTCTCAAATTGCATTTTTAAAATGGAATAATCTGTTACCATGAGCAATTTTTTTACTGCAACAAAGCAAACTTTCAAAATTACAAAGAGAAACGGAAAAAAAAATCCTCAAAATTCGTCTAGATTTGGTATTGTCCATTGAGAATCACACCATAAATGGGTGGAGTCAAAAGGAAGATAGGGAGGGATTTGGTTTTCCAAGCAATGTCTTGTTAACAATTGCTATTGATAATTTTAGATCGTGTTTGTCATCTATACCAGTGTTTTTCAACCTTTTTTGAGCCAGAGCACGTTTTCCTTACATTGGAAAAATTTCGCGGCACACCACTAACCAAAAAAGTTGTAAAATGACACTGAACAGTATGTTTAATTACAATATACACATTGACATTGGATAATTTCTCACGGCACACTTGACGAGCTCTCACGGTACACTAGTGTGCCGCGGCACAGTGGTTGAAAATCACTGATCTACACTGACGTACGTGTTCTGCCCGTAGCGGGTAATGACAAAAGATGTGCTATTGGTTCTGGGTAGTCACATTTATTGTTTAGCCCTTAATCACAAAAAGTTTCAAGGGGCTCCACCATGACAAGAACCCCTGATATGAAACCTACTAGAGGGCAAGGAAATATCAAAAAAACATCTGCTTTAAAAAAAAATAAACAAACCTTAGGGACAAGGTAATGCCCCTTCCAGGATCAGAAGGCTGCGATAGATGTTTCAAGAGCATCAACAGACAATACATAGTCAACGTCATCAATAAACATAAGTAAAGACTAAAGTCCTGCAAAAGGTCCAGTATATTTTATCACAAATATATATTTACAGTATACATTATGTATGTCCTGTGAATCACCCAATCCATTATTTTGTAAACTGTTCAAAAGCTTAAAAATATTATTATTGCCAACAAAAACTCAAATTCTTTCATTCGATTTCAAGATTTACATTTTTGAAATTTTCATTTTTTATAATGGTGAATACATTCCACTAATTGCCATGCTTTAAAATGAGTTTCATATTGATTCTCTTTGGAAATAATATTTGCCCAAAGATAGACAATGGTTCCAACAGCTAATTGATGTTAACTTCAAAATTTCACAATTCCAAATAAAACAAAAAAAAAAATCTATTTTAATAATGGAATACATGTCCTGCAATAAGCATGGAGAACCAACTGAGTCTCAGGATACAAAGCTTCACTAATAACATCCTGCACGCATTCTTAGGATGAGCATCTCGGTTGCTGGTGTGCATCACATTAGTGTGAGGAGGGATGTACTTATAAGCATTGGCAGATGAGCACCCTGAATCTTATCATAAAGTGGGCTAAATTATGCAAGGCACGCTAAACCCTGAGGCATGTATCAGCCGAGTGTTAACATGCCATAGTAAGAACATGTTAATGACATTTATTTATTTTGGGTTTGTTTGGGAGGGAAAGAGAGGAATGCCAGCAACAGGTAGGATTTAAAGCTAAACCAAAACCAGAATGCCAAAATGCCTGAGAACAGGGATGTCAAAACTCATTTTGCATACTTTTGTGCACCAAAGCATTTGAATCAAATCTAAAGAACACAAAGTGACGTTGGCAGACCACAAATCAAACCAAAGGAAAAAGGCACGCAGGCTCAGAGTGGAAATTGAGAGCAGAGATATGTGATAAAGATCAATACATGAGGTTGCTGGATGGTCACGATTTCCCTGTAAGTCGTGGGAAAAGCTTTTCATGCTCATGGAGCACTATGAAAAATGGGGATTATGTTTGTTGCATTTGCTCCTTAAAAATGAGCTTAAAGATCCACCATTTGTGATATTGGATCATTTTTCCAATTGTTTTCTGAAATCATTGTTCACGGTTCCCTTGACCACATGGTATCGTCAGGACAAGCAATGAGGATGCAACTCTTGCAGCCTTGTCCACTGTTGACGGTCCCCAGCCTGTTCCTAGGTCGTGGCAAAGTGCATTACTTCATTTTTCAGCCCAGTTTTTTTTCGGTTTTCCTCTCCTCCTGCTCTCTTGCACTGTGCCCACGAGAATGATCTTTGTTAGTCCTGATAATCTTGTGACGTGACCATACGACGGTAGTTTCCGTCCGTGCACAGATGACAACAGTTCTTTGTCGGGTCCAATATGCCCTCTGATGGTGTTGCCAAACGTTTCGTCCGTCACATGGGCCAAGTAGCTGAAGTTTCCTGTAGCATCGCATCTCCATGGCTAAGATTTTCGTTTGCAGTTTTGTTGTGCGAGTCCATGTCTCGCAGGCGTAGAGGAAGATGGAACTACCCAAGTGTTTCCATGAGTCTGATCTTTGATTTCGCTGCTATGTTCTTGTCCCTCCAGATGGCTTTAAGTCTGGCAAGTGCGGCTGTGGTTTGAGTAATCCTGATCACGATTTCTGGTTCTGATCCTTCTTCTGATATGACAGCTCAAAGAAATTTCCATTTGGTGACAAGATCTTGCTGTCGGTGGTGGTTGGCGCTGTTTGTGGTAATACCGATGGGTTTGTTGGTCATTACTTTTGTTTTTTTCTGTGGTGATTTCCACCCTATACCAGCTTGATACTTTGTCCAGGCAATTGACCAGATCTCTTGAGTTCCTTTTCTTCTTTAAATCGTAACACAAACAATACACAGGAGAATGACTCCAACCCATGTATTGTGCTCACCACATCTTTCAGCTGCTATCTTCAGGGAGGACCAAAATGCCACAATGCTTCACAATAGGGATGATTCATTTTCTCCCAATTTCCTTTTTTTAAACAGTGTGTGTTACAGTTTGAGGCGATGTTAGTACATCGTAATTTGTTGTGGGCATTACAGCTCATGATTATTAAGTTCCCAGCAACAACAATATTTTAAGTGGTATATTGCTACTTGCTGTTACAGATATTACTCTGTCATATCCCAATACCTACTAGGTTCCACCTAATCCACAGGTGTAAAACAGGCGGCCCGCGGGCCAGATCAGGCCCGCTAAGGGATTGAATCCGGCCCGCGAGACAACACTCAGAGAAGCGCAAGAGAAAAACAAGCTGCAGGTAGAAATATGTCAACTTGATGTTGTCAAAGCCAGGTGCCTCTCACAAAGACACTGTACTTGTATTTCTCTCTCTCTCTCTCTCTCCTCTCTCTCTTTTTGTGTCTCTCTTTTTCTTTTCCTTTGTTGCTCTTTGTCTCTTTCTCTCTCTGTGTCTTTTGCTCTAACTTCCTTTTTTCCTTTTCTCTCTTTTCTCCTTCTCTCTTCATACCCTTTGCGTTTTCTTTTCTCTTTTCTCTCCTTCTGTCTTTCTATTTCTCTTTGGATTTCTTTCTTCCTCTCCCTTTCTTTTCCCCCTCTCTCACGACTTTTTATCTTTTGTTTCTCACACTTTCTCCCTCTCTCTCTTTCTTTCTTTGTCCCGCCCTTTCTCCTTTTCCCCTTCCTTCTTTCTTTTATTTCTTTATCTCTTTTTCTTTCTCTTTAATCTACTAGTACGGCCCCTGACAGAATGTTTGTTCTATTGTGTGGCCCCCGAGTTAAAATGAGTTTGACACCCCTGACCTAATCCATGCATCCAGCCCGTTGTTGGATGATTTGATCTGGCCCACCATAAATTTCTAACTATGTCAAAAAAGAAGCGAGTCTCTAGTTAACTTTAATCAAAAGTTTAGATTTTTATGAAAAATACAAATCAAATGCTCCTGCTAAAGGCAATAATAAAAATATACTCTTAGCTTTAGAAGGCCTGGCCTAATAGTTTAATATGATGTAGTCCAATTTTATTGCCCATTAACTGATAAAACTTTTATTTTGTATTTATTTTTAATCAATTAAGAACACGTCTGACAATTCGGGCAAAAAACATATTTTGTTCATAGCTCCCACTTGAGTTGGTTGGGGAGTAAAACTGCTTTCGTGCAACTGTTAAAATAAACCAGTTCACAAGTTCAATGCCAAACTTAAATGTGTAAATGTGTTATGCTTAACAAAATCCCCTTGTCATCTATGATTATTACAAGTAGGGTAGGCTACTAAAGTAGGCTGAATAATAATGCATAATACTGAAAAACTACGGCAAGGTAAACATTTTAAGTAACATTCTATTACAGATCAGGCCCGCATGAGAACAGAAAGCCTGGACCACATAAAGTTAGACATCCCTGACCTCATCAAAAGTTACTCTGGTCTTAAATAAATGTAATCAAATGTTGATTTTTCCTGGTCTATTAATGTTCTTATTCTATTTTTTTGATAGTCTTTAGCCTAATACACAATAATGAGAAATTGTTCAGCAAGTAAAAAAGGAAAATGTTAAAAAAAAGCTAAACTAGACTATATTTCTCTTTGCTCGGCCCACTCTGGGGGGCTTCCCGCAGGGAGTGTTAAGCTGTAGAGCCACTACTGCAGGCTCTTGGTGCAAAAAGGGAAGCAGGGTGGAGGCAAACCATATAGAGGGAGCGGTTGGGAGTTTAAATGATTTCCACATGTTAAAACCGGCAAGACACTTTCCAGGTGGCCCATGTTTTTAAACTTGCAGGGGAGGACAAAGCACCTCGCCGGACTTTCCTGCAATTTTCAACCACCACATGGACAAACTCCACATGGATCTACTTTGTGTTTCATGAGGCAATATTTAGTGAAGGTAGCAATAAATTGTACAATGAGAAAGAGCCCACTGAGACAAAGAACCTAGTTGCTTGAGAAAACATAAGGAAGTCGAGTTGACCCTTTACCCCGTTATAAAATTTTCCCTTAAAAGAGGGGTCGGGAACATTTTTGACCCAAAGAGTCATAATACCAAAATATTTTGAGAGCCTTACCATATAGTTTAAGACAAGTTTCAGCAAAACTGCCAAACCCGCTCTCCAGACAAAATCTAATTTTCAACGTGTTTTGTTTTACTGTGTGACTTCAGATGATTTGATCAAATTTATGAAGTAAGAATAATGCCAGAGCCTTGTCCCATATCAATAAATATACCACTTTAATCTTGCCTCCCTCTTTCAATTACTTTAGAAGGTTGAGGCTCATTTTGACCTTCATTTTTTTCACAACTATTGGTTTCAAAACAAGGTGCAAGCTGAATTATTTTGTAAAAATGACACAAAGTTCTGCAAACGAGGATACTGACATATTTAGTTTCGGTGCAGACGGCGCTGGGAAGAGAGAATTGCGTTAACACCTAATGCTCACCCAATCAAATTGTTGTGTGCTTGGCTGGCATTAACGGGTATTTATAGTTGCTTCTGTGGGTTTTCATCATAAAGTGTCTCAACAGTGAACCTAAATTGTTTAAAGAGCTCCCATGTAAAAGATTCCTTAGCGAAGTACAGGCAAAATGGGGTCTGTTGGTGTGACACATTGAGGCTAAACTCTCGTGGGGAGTATGCTCTTTATACACTAGACCAGGGGTCGGGAACCTTTTTGACTCAAAGAGGCATAAAAGCAAAAAATATTAATTTTATTTTGGGAAAGAGCCACACCATATATTATGAGACAAATTTACAAAATTGCTAAACCCGCACTCCAGACAAAAGCTTAGTCTTCAGCACATTTATTTTTGATGATTTGATAAAAATTATGAAAAGAGAATAATGCCAGAGCCCCTGTCCCAAAATCAACAAACACACCACTTTAAACTTGTCTCTTTCTTGCAATTATTCAAGATCGGTTAAACTCCTTTTGACCCTTTTTTTCATACATATTGGTTTCAAAACCAGATGCAAGCTGTTATTGTGTAAAAACGTCACAACATTCTGCAAATAGGGAGCCTGATGAGCTCACTTTTGGCGCAGATGGCGTAGGGCGAGAGATGGGAGGGAGTGCTTGCGTTTTTTGCATGGCTCCACCCATCCCTCCCACTCACCCAATCAAAAGACTAAGTTCTCTTCCGGTGTTTTGGCGTATTTACAGTGTGTTCTGTGGATTCATCATAAGGTATCTGAACACTGAACACAGATTATATAGTGAACTTTTATATAAAGGATTCTTTAGCGTTGTACAGCCAAAACAAGTTTTTTTCCCACCTTTTTTGTGTGACACCTTGACTGTAAATTGTAGTGAAAAACGTGCCCTATATATACTGCGAAGTAACGCCGTAAGACTTAGTTCTGGATTGGCTTTGCGTGTACCTGAATAGGACGAACTACTCAAGTTTCGAACAGGATGGAGAAATTTTGCATGCAATCAAATTTGTCTCTGAGCCATAGATATTCATAGAAAGAGCCATATATGGCTCGCGAGCCATAGGTTCCCGACCCCTGCACTAGACCGAACCACAAGCTGCTGAAAATTGAGGTCCAGAGGAAATTACAATGCTATCTAATCTGAAGAAGATGAAGCCCAACAATAGCATCCCATCAAGGGTTGCAACATCAGAAAACACTGATATCGACCAACCAAAATACAGCACCACCTTCGTTCAGTATTAGAATGTGAGACACAAAAACATGAATAATAATGGCAGCCATGTGTGTGCGCATGTGCCCATGGTTCGTGCGATGCGAATTCAAATGATGTGCATGTGAAATCCAAAAGCAATGAGTTTGTATTGTTTTCAAACCTGGCATAAATGTGCGTTCATGATCTTTACAGTAAAAACATATTTTATTTGATCAATTCCTCCAGGTAAATACTACTATAGACTGACAATGCACCTTTTATCACTTTTGAAAACCATAAATGCCATGCAACAACATTTTAAAAAATCAATTGATAAAATTGTACTAACTTACAAATAATACCGGAAGAAAACATCTATTAAAATGTCAACTTTAATGCAGACTTTTTGCTCAACCTTAGAAACAATAAACAAACGCTTCCTAAGCTACCTTCAGTTAATGATAACGCAAAGGCTTTGAGGTAGTAGTGTTTTATTGTCTAATTGTATTTATCTTTATCAATTTATTGAGAATTATGTTGTGTGTACTTCCCTACTTCTAGTCATGAAGTCAGTCACTGCCCTTGATTTTCTAGGATTGTATGATGCATTTTAACAGGGATGCAATGGAATGAGTTAGTCATTTTTTGCTGATGTACTCATTGTGTTCCTCGTTTAGCATGGTTTTTATTCCACGAATGATTTTCACTCTATAGCAGTAATTTCTCTCAAGTGATGGTTGTTTTTGATTGCATTGTTACTGTATTCAATCGAATACTATGGTTTTATGTTTGTGCCCTGCGATTGGCTGACAACCAGTCCATGTTGTCGTCTGCCCACTGCCCAAAGTCATCCTTGTGACCCTCGTGAAGATAAACGGCTGGAAGTTGAATGAATGAATGGTTTTGTGTTCCATAGTGTCGGTGTTTCTTTCTGCATTTTAAAGTTGGACATTGAGCAGCATTTGAATGTTGATGTATCGTTTTTGGGAGGATGTAGAAAGTTTGATTAAAACATCGATTTGGTTACTATGTGTCAAATGCATACTTCTGTGGGTATGTTGTCCTGCTTGCTTAAAGAGTACTAAATCCTTGGTCACAGACAGAAAGTCTATGCATCAAACTACTTGTCAGGGGAAGCAGTGAGAAAAGTAATAATATTACCATTAAAGGAAAGCACAAAACTGCGACTTTTAGGTGCACCTCACGACTGTTATTTTTTAAACTTATGGGGATCATTTAAATAAATTATGGCTATTAAAAGACTTTTAAAACACAGACTCAAAAAAAAGTTTCTAAAACCTTTCACAGCAAACATATGTTTCAAATAAGGAACCCCATAAATAATTTCTCATCTAAAAATGAAAAACAAAGTGGTGAACAGCAAAGAAGACTAAAACCCACACTCGAAAAAGAATGATCAGTATCAATAAAAATCATTTTACATAGCAAGTTAACCACACAGTTTAGTCTACTCATTCCTGCCACTCTGCAGTCCATCAACTACCCTGCCGGATATACCTAAAGATTAAAACTCCGCAAGAGCTTCAGAGGCAAACAATGCTTTCTGTAGGATCTGAATGGAGTGGGACTGAATGGATGTGCGATGAAAAGGAGGAAACAGATGTGGAAGCTGAAGATTAGATTTCTGTCAGGACTGCTCACACAAATCTCTGCTCTCAGTCTGGAGATGGACCAGTACCGCATGCCAACAACACTCACCACTGTTCTCATTATTCACAAACACAACTACAACAAGTGCTGAACAAAGGTTATTTATGGATGATGAATTTCTAGTTGTCATTTATCTAACCCTATGTGCCCTTAAATGTGGTGTTTTGAACCTGCAAATAAACATTCGAGTGAGTTTTACACTAAATTGAACAAGTATAGTCATAAATGCTAAGTATAGCCCAATTTTTCCTATTGAACACAAGCTTGTTATACAGGGAATGGATATTAACCCTGGTAAATATTATCCCAACTAATCCACAACAAAAAGCTTAATTTATTGACAGCCCTCCAAGACTTTAGGTTGTCGTGCTGTGGCATTAAAAATAACTTAATCTGATCTAATGTGTTGTAATTTTAATCTCAGCTGCCAACACAGGCTGTTAGAAAGCCAAATGTACTGACACCATTGACAGCATGGCAACAAGCAGTCTGTTGGCACGTGTAACAATGTGGACAATGGTGGGCAGTCAGGGCCTGCAAGGCCTTCTGTGCTGGCCAAGAAAAAACAGAATCATGAGATGTTAATTAATTTTTTCTAATAATGCTTTCATATTTAAGCATTTAACCAATCACATTACAGCCAATACTTGTTGCCAGGCTTAGAAGTCTACCTGGAGGCCTTCAAAAACAATTCTGACGTCCTGATAGCATAACATCAGTGTTCGAATGAAGCTGTTAGTTTAGCCAATCATATTCCGATTTTGCTAGTCACCGCCTGCTAGCGGGCCTTGGGGAACGTCAGCCGTTTCATAAACTATGATTGGCTCGGGGGCGGTCACGAGAGTATCACAACTAAACCGTGAAGAAAAAAAACCCATGTGCACTACTTCCATCGAACTGACTTTTACAGCCCTAATCGAATAAAAACTTATGCCAGATATACGACAGGACAAGTTTGACTTTCAGCATTGGCTTTGATGGCAATAGAAATGTACTTCTTGATGGTATTAAAACACACGGAAAATCTGTACAACAGAGTAATTCAAATCTTCAAGGAAACAAAGGATGATGGATTTTGTTCACAAATAAAAATGAAATGTGGGCATCTCCCTAAATAATACTGCAATGAGGTTAATATGAATGCTTTTTAATACAGTACAGCTGTCCCCGACTTACGAACATTCGACTTAAGTATTTCGCCAGATACGATCATGTTTTTCGAGATGTCGAAAAATATCCTGACATTGCTGTGAATCAAGATTTTGTATTGTGTGCACCTTTCTCCGAGTAGAGGACAGTACTGTAATGCTTCTTTCCGCCGTGTGACACTGTGAGAGGTCACCCAGCATCCACACCGAAGAATAAATCCGGCTTCTACTTCCTGGTTCGTGTGTAATCATAACGTGTACTGTATCGCTACTGTATCGCTAGAACTTTGACGTTTCTATTGTTTAATATCTCGTGCATCCATTCAATATGGTTGGTGTAAAGTGTAAGGAAGAGGTTAGCCGTTTCTTTTGAAACCAAAGTGGAATAAGAAAGCTAGATTCGTTTGAGAAAATAGTCAGAACGGTTTTTTTTGTCCCGAAAATAAGTAAAAGCTCACTTTATTTATCTTTATAGAGCATATTATTTTATTATTATTTGTTATGTTTTTTTTTTTGTAAAAAACAATACAAGTTACTTATACAAGCCTTAAACATACATATAAACCGTAGACATACAAAATATAGCACTGAAGCAACTTACAAACAATCGTCCGGAACCTAACTCGTTGTGGGTCGGGCAGCGTCTCTATGTGTTGCAGCTGTAAGTGCAGTAAATGTTTCATAGCCATAATGTAGTTATCTGGGTTGGACTGATCAGACGTGACACTATTGAAGGTGTAGGTGTGAAATACACAGCCTGCCACTGACTGTGCGTAATATTAAATCAAATACTGAACTTTCACTTTGACAGTGAGGACAAACCTTTTTGAAGACGCGAATAGTCTGGGATGAACATAATGGACTCTTATGTGTGTTTGACAATAGTAGGACATGGCCTAGTTTGGATGCGTACTGCTCCCCAGGGTGTTCCATTATGCTCAAATCAATCCTCTGGCCCTTTAACTGCAAAACGAAGGAACAACCGAGTAAACGAGTAAAGTCTTAATCCGCACCCTCGAACCATCTGCTGTGGAATGAACCTCTGCAGACAATTAAGTGAGCACCGCAATTCTGAAACTCTTCAATAATGTTGCTGTTCAGCGCACACAGTATTCCCTGATTTTCTATTCAAATACCTATTACAGCAAATTTGGCTCACATAAGTTTGCAAATGAGTCTGTTTGTATATGCAAAGGCAACTTTCCACTTGGATTTTCTTTTAAGGCTGCAGTCAAAGCTACCGGCACAAGCGACAAACACCATATGCTTGCCTCGCACTCAAGAATTAACCTCAGAAGAACCGCAGGGGAGACGATCAAGTGTGTCCAACAAACAATGCAATCAACGAAAGATTAGTTATTCGAGTACAATTGCAATGACAAAAGCTGTTGTTAAACAACATTATTCTGTAGAAATGTTAATGTCTAATTAAATTCACATGTGAAAATGGCGCTACGAATAATCGTCATGCATGCAATTGATTGGATGATAACTTAATGGCTTTTTGGATAATATTGAATAACGTTTAAACTAATCCAACACGGTAAAACAAGGTGATTTTGCCCACAATGTCAAGTCATTTTTGTTTGTATAGCCACTTAATCACAAGAAGTCTCAAAGGGCTGTACATACCACAGACTAGTACAAACTACAGATGATTATTACACCATCCCCTGATCTAAAACCAACAAGCAAGGGAAAACTCAAACCTCAGCATGAGGAAAATGATAAAACCTCGAGAAGGGGCCGCACATGAGGTAATCCCCCTTTCAGGATGACCAGGTTGCAATGGATGTTGCATGTCTAGTCCCCCCGCCCAGTCATTCTAGAAAATTGGAATTTGAATTGATTTTAAAGAACGTGTTTAAACTTTGATACAAAAAATGCATTCCATGCACAATGTTCCTACAACGACTGATTTTAAAATTTGTGTAGCAGGTGTAATGGTTAGTTCGTCAGCTGATCTAAATTTTACTTGGGAATTTTGTTTTGGCCACTGTGCTGTAATGATAGCCATGATAAAGTCATACTAATAGTTTCCGACATTTTTATATTTAAAAAAGCTTTGGTTTAAAATGACAAACATAGAGACCATGACACTCTGTTTTACTGTGCACATGACATTTTAACAGGATATGGCCAAATATTCCGCACTACAATTACTTTATGCGAAATAAGCCTTTTGGAAAATATAATATACCGTAATAAACTTTTATGCAGCATTGTGAGGTCAATATAATAATGTGATTGTGATGATATTTTCAGATTTATATTATGATATTTATATAAAAATAAATATTGTTACATACCCAATTCTAAATCAACCAATGTTGGGATTAATAGGCTACAAAAGGAACATGTTCCTGAAACGCAATTACTTTTCTCGATAACGAGTACTGTAATGCGTTACTAATACAATTTTGTAACTCATTTGTTGTAAGATCATGGTGCGTTACTGAAAGCAGATCTCGGATTACAACATCCTCTGACACTAACTTCCTCCTTTGCTCGTGACGTAACATACAAGCCTTAATTCGACAGCAATGAAGAAGAAGGGTGAGCATGCTTAAATTTACCAACCAAGTACAATTGAACATAGTTACGGTGGCACTGTCCTAAACACAAGAACACTAAATTCCTCCTCATGGAGCTATTCTCCCTACTCGTATCCAAGTTGTATATACAACTATAAAAGCAAATACTAAAATCAGGGGGTCAGTCTATATGCGCATATTTGTTTGTAAATCACCTGTAGCGAATTGTAGGCAGTGCGGGGAAGTGGGCGTGGCATATACAGGATTCTTATTTTTAAATTGTTTTTTGTAATACACAATGCCTGGAGAAGAAAACAAAATGTCTTGGAAAGTCCCAAAAATGGAGAAGAAAATCTTCAGATGGTCTGAAACCCGTAGGCAAAATGTATATGAATTTTCTTGGCTATGTGTTCATTTGTAAGCTCTCAATATTGCACAAGCAGGGAAATATGAAGGGTTCACCCCTGTCACAGGTTAGTGTACACGGTGACTTCTTTAGGGGCGGCAGTAGCTCAGAAGGTAGAGCGCTCGTCTTGGGATCAAGGGATCCCAGTTCAAATCCCGGCTTGTCCATGTTACATGTCGAAGTGTCCTTGGGTAAGACACTGAACCCCTAATACCCCTGACAAGCAGGTTACATGGCTGCAATACAAGGCCGCTATTGAGAAATGTGAAGCACACTGTAAAGCGCTTTTGGAAGTCATTGACTTGAAAAGCACTATAAAAATGCAGATCATTTCATTTCATTTTACTTCTTTAAATGTGTGGCTATTTTAAAGCAGTCTTAGGGAGTCGGCTTCAATGCGAGTATATATGGTGTAACTAGATAGTTGCTTTCAGAGTAGCATGCTCCTTTCGGGTGCCAGTAAAGTAGTGGCTGTAAAACAGGGTTTCTACATCTTAATATCAAATTTAAGACCAAGTTGGAAAAAAAAAAAAAAAAACTAAAAAAAAAACAAAACTGAAAAACACAAATATTTCTTGCACAAGAGACGTGTAAACATTAACTGGCACAGCTTTTAGCCATGGCAAAAAACGTTTGTCGAACAGCCACTTCATGAAATTGGCACTATCCCACGGTCCAAAGTAAACGTCTTTGTCCAAAGTTGCCATGTGTATCGTAGGTAGACCTAAAACATCCGTCTGCTCTGAAAGGCCTGACTGAAACCACATCACAGTTTTGATGGCTCCGTTTTTGTGGTCACGCCTTGTTGCCACAAAAGTAAAATCATTGAATTATTTCAGAGACAATTGATAAATGTTACTAAATATATTTGGTTCAAACAAATTTAAATCTTATTGCAAGTTTACATTTTTTAGACTCTCGGGTATCAGATTCAAGACATTTTAATGCCAATTAAAGCCTTATTTTTAGAATAATTAAAAGACTTTTCAAGGTTTTGCGGGAACCCTGTTTAAGCAAACATTGTTTTTATGAAGGAGGCTTGGTCATATAAATCATTTTTTTTACTGCCCGTCAATGCCAAGATCATGCTCGTCTGAATATTCGTATGACGAATTACACAGAAAAACAACGGCGACCAGATGATAAAAGTGCTCTATCTGAATCAGATTAGGAAGCTTCTCCTGCTACTAATAGCCATGGACACGAGTACTATTTGTTTCATGTGGAGAAGGAAACCCCTATCCCCAAAAAAGGCCTAGATAAATATGGGCGCCACGAGGCTGTACTTGCCCAAGACACAGCACAGGAAGTGGTGCCCTGACGACCCAGGACACCAAAATGTCCATGTGAACCATGAATCAGGGGGGTAAGGGAATTACTTTTTTAAGTGAAGTAACTAGTAACTGTAAGTAATTACTGTTTTTCACAGATGGGCCCGACACTGAAATCAACTCATAACCTCTCTTCATCTTTAAAAAGGTGCTCGTCTCATTGTACACCGTTTCAGAAACTTGGAAGACCAAATGAGCAAGACCTTAGCAAAACAGGGACGTCAAACTCAGTTTGGCTTTGGGGCCGCATCCAGACTTTCGGTTCTGAGGCAGGCCAGCATTCTGCCGAAACGCCCTGCCCTGTCCTGCTGTAGGCTGATCCGACAGCCAAATCTGTTCGAAACGTTACACCCTGTCGAGGTAGAAAACAGTGTGTGGGATTACTAAAATAGTCAAATAAGACTATGCTAATATAAAACAAAAATCGTAAGTACTTTTATCACCGCTTTCAAAGGCATGTATAAGAGGTAGGACGAGAAATTGCATATTTCCCGGGAGCGTTGTGCTCATGTGAAGTAGGCATTGGTAGGACATCTTGATGGCTAGGAAGGAATTTCAGAATACCCGATATGTAACAAAGATATCAACTTGAACCTTTTAGCTTATTGTACTGTATTTTTTCAGTATTATGCGATATCATTCAGCTACTTTAGTAGTCTATCCTCCATGGCTTTTTTTTCCAGCACCACACATTCATTCACAAACAATAGGGAATGCAGTTTTACACCTGAACCAACACACCACAATATACAAACTCACATGAGAGTTATGAGAAAATATACCATTTTGGCCTTAATTGTCGTATTGGTTGGGAATAAATACAAAAGAAATAGAAAATGAAAGTTTTAGCAGTGCATGGCCATTAACATTAGACTCCATCACATCAAACTACGTTCTCGGCTGGGCCTGCCAATACTACCCTGTAGTGGACAGAGGGAGCAATTGGTTTGCACTTTAAAAAACAAAATCATAACTTTGGATAGAAATGACCTAGTGACTCATTTCTTTATTTGAAATAATCAAAATGTTCTGGTTGGCTGGATTAGATCAATCAACGGAACGGATCCAATAGGTATGACTGTTACTATACAAACCTTTCTAAATATGTGACTTTAATGTGACATCTCCGGTGTGAATAAAGTATTTTGTAGCGCCGAAAATACTGTATATCTGCGATTTACATATGCTTTTTTTAAATCTTACAGTTACATTGATCAAAACATTGGATTTTTCTATCTTAAATAAATCGCAAATATATTTGTTTTTGAGACAAATGTCTCCCCATATAGTTGTTTGAGTAAAAATATGTAGCTTACATTTTCAATTGCAGGAAGTTCTAGCCATTTTAATTTACCAATGGGAACACTACCTTAATTTTTTTTGCATGGCCCATAGTACAAATACAGATTTTATAGTGCCCTGTTTAGGTGTGGCGTGCACTTGTCCTCTTGGGCGATACCTGTAGGGGGCAATGACGCTTCATATTACAAAGCTATAAAAACTAATGTCAGCTGTTGGTAATGACAAGAGAAGCAAAAAATGCAACGGCAGAGCAAGGCCACCAGAGAGCGGTGTCTGCGTCATTTTAAGCAGACTTGTTGAGAAATATGGTAGCAATTTCAAGCATTTACAAACACGTCCCCCAAAATTTAAGCACTTTTCGATCCCTAACAATACAACATTACAATTCAGGCATGTACAAGGATTTCGAGCACCGTATGAACCCCATACCTATCAACCTGTACAGTTTTGCCGTACAAAGTACGTTTATTATGCATTTTAAGAAGAGTACGAGGAAATCTGTACGGAAAAACGCAAATTTGTCAATTATGGGTACCATCCGGTATACAGACTATCACGAAACGGCAAATCAATCAAGTCAAACGAGTTCGCCTCGGTAGCCTCTATCTCTGTATCGTTTTTTTTCCATTGCAAACGAAGCGAGTGGTTTGATGTAGTGAAAGGAAGTCCGTCTCTTTTTAGGGAACCGGCTTTTTTCGGCTCAACTCATTAAAGAGAGCCGGCTCTCAAACGGCTCACTTGCTTTAATGCATTACATTACGAATTATTATGTTGTATAAAGAAGTTAAGAAAAAAAGGAAGTATAAAATGAGAAAATGAAAAAACACAGGTTTGTGGTTATTCCTTTAATCAGTATATTACCAACAATAATTAAATGCAAAAAATCAATTCATAATTTGAATAAGAAAATGTATTATTCTACTTAATTATATTTGCATGGATTTTTTCCTTCTACGGTGAACGTCCAAGCTACTTAATTTTTGAACTTTTTTATAATAAAGCTCATTTATGTCGAGCAACTCAGGATCTCTCAACAAAATGTTCATTAACATGATATAACGAAACACATGTACAATATAACATATTAAACTACATAAATAAACACGTTTGGAAAAAAATATGGTGTAAGATTATTTTGTATATTGTAAGGGAAAATACGACAGTTTGTAAGGGCATGGAGCCGTGGAGGTTGACAGGTATGGAACCCTAACGGGACTCGTGATAAATGGCGCTTGGTCAACTTGCAGGCCCTATAATAAGTTTCTCTTTTGCAACAAATATCAAAGTCTGAACGGCCATCGGAAGCTTTTGCAATATCAACATGGAAAGCGCGCCGCTATGACCCACAGTGACAAATTATACACTCGACTAAATCCGTTTCCGCCCCGTTGAACTCCACGCGTGCAAATCAGGGCAGACACATTCATTCGCCAGAAAGAAAATCGCGACGTGCAACTTACGTGAAAACGAAAAATAAAGTAGTCGATCCCACGAGGAGAGTGGCAGCTGTGGACACCGGGATGTATTTGGTGGCTTTAAATCTTTTTCCAGCGCTGGCGGGCATTCTGTAATTTCCACATTCCTTAATTCTTTATCCCGGGTGCAGAGGCATGTATAGAAAAAAATGGGTCCGGTATTGTGCAAATCAGTTTAGTCCCTGAAGGCGTTGAAAGTGCATAAATCCTTGGAGACTGGGAGAGCTCAGTGAGTGAAAACCTGGAAATCCCACCCTTGCAATCCAACCCACTGGTGAAGTCACTGGACCGCTAGAAAAAGGTGGAGCCTACACGCAAGTACCTCTGTGATAGTGATGGGAATTCCGGCTCTTTTTCGAGAACCGGCTCTTTCGACTCGACTCTCTGAAAAGAGCCAGCTCGTTCGGTGCCCAAACGGATGTTTCCATTTTGTTGGTTTTTTGTTTTTGTTTTAACTATATATTTCATATATAAATGCATCATTGTGCACTAAATCAATTATTTTTAAAAATGTATTATGATAGTTTTTTTAATAGCCTTTATTGTTCCAATATATGTACAATAACTTTACCTGATTTCATTTTTCAAATTGTTTATACTAATCAAACAACATAGAGATGACACCACTCATATTGACCAGCCATATTGAGTGCCTTCAAGGGGAAGAGGGGAGAGAGGGGGGGGAGAATAAAAGAGATAGACAGACAACAAAAGAGACAGGGAGTGAGAGAGAAAAATAGAGGAGAGAGAGAGAGAGAGAGAAAAAAAGACAAAAGAGAGAGAAAGAGGAAAAGAGAAAAATAAAATAGAGAAAGTATGGGAGGGGAAAAAAGAGAGAAAGAGAACAAGGAAGAAAGAAAAAAGAAAGAGCGAGACTAAAAAAAGACCAGGCACAGATGCCTCTAAGAGAAAGAGAGAAAGAAAAAAAAGAGAAGAAGAGACGGATGGAGTGAAAACTAAAGATACAGGGGAATGAGAGAAATAGCATAAAAGAAAAGGAGAAAGAACAAGAAAAAGACAGAAAGAGAGAGAAAGAGAAAGCGAGAGAGAAAGAAAAGGGAAAAGGAGAGAGAGAAAATCCATCCATCCATTATCTGCACCGCTTATCCTCAGTAGGGTCGCGGGGGTCCCAGCCATCCTCGGCCAGTCGGCAGGGGACACCCTGAACTGTTTACCAGACAGTCGCAGGGCACATAGAGACGGACAACTATTCACTCGCTCATTCACTCACTCATTCACACCTAGCGACAATTTGGACCGCTTAATTAACCTGACATGCATGTTTTTGGAATGTGGGAGGAAACCGGAGTGGCCAGAGGAAACCCACGCAAGCACAGGGAGAACATGCAAACTCAGTACAGGAAGGCTGATAGCTGGATTTCAACCCATGACCTCAGAACTGTGCTGCACACGCGCTAACCACTTCCCTGGTATGCCGCCTAGAGAGAAAATGTGTGGGGGGGAAAAAAAGAGAGGGAGAGAAAGAAAAAAGAGTGCGAGACAGAAAAATACCAGGCACAGGCACCTTCAAGAGAAAGAGAGGGAAAGGCAGAAAGAGTGTAAGAGAATTGGAAAAGGAGAGAAACAGAAAGAGAAAAAAGGAGTGAGAAAAAGATCAATCAAAAGTACCTTCAAGAGAAAAAGGAGAAAATCACACAGTAATCGAGAAATTGAACGATCGTGGGAGAAAAAGAGCTTCGAAGGGAGCCGACTCCATATTGATAGAGTCCCAGCTCACTTCAAAGAGCCAGCTCATAAATTCGTTATGTTCACGAACAACCTGTCACTAGCAGCCCGCGGTCCAGACGAAAAATAAAAAACTGATATTTTGTATGCAAATTCAATTTAGAAGCGAATTTAATTTTGCAACAGTCATCATTTAGTTAACTTAAATAGTGAGATGTCCATGTGATGTATTTCTTTATAGCCCAATGCGTTTTTTTTATCTTGGTGGTAATAGTGGACACTAATATAAATGTAAATATTCATGGGTTGAAATAATTTTAAAAGGGTTTACTGCGTTTTCCACCAAAAAGCAGTTCGATCCAAACAGCCGCCGTTGGTTGTTGTTTTTTTTTTTTTTTAATAAGAGCGACATCAGGTGGCCGTTTGAAATACTGGTCTGTACTCTGAGCGAAACATATGGGACAGATTTTCCACACTCCTAATACCAGTCAACTTTAACGAAGTCATGATTATTTGTACAGTATAGCCCTTATATCACAACAAGTCTCAAAGGGCTGTACAGACTAGAGACTACTTTTAGAGTATCCTCTGATATAGAACCTATATGACAGCCAGGAAAAACTCAAAAACCTCATAATGAGAAGAATGAACAGACAGTACACAAACATCCTCATCCTCATTAGCCGTACCGCTTATCCTCATTAGGGTCGCGGGGGGGCTGGAGCCCATCCCAGCCATCTTCGGGCAGTGGGCAGGGGACACCCTGAACTGGTTGCCAGCCAATCGCAGGGCACACGGGGACAGACAACTCATTCGCTCATTCACACCTAGGGACAATTTGGACCGGCCAATTCACCTGAAATGCATGTTTTTGGAATGTGGGAGGAAACCGGAGTGCCCGGAGGAAACCCACGCAAGCACGGGGAGAACATACAAACTCCGCACAGAAAGTCTGGAGCTGGATTTGAACCCACGACAGGTTCCCATGACATGAACTGTGCCGCACAAGCGCTAACCACTGCGCCGCCGTGCTGCAGTACACAAACATAATCGAGATTAAATCTAAGTAATGAAATAATGGCAATTGACATCTTCCCGAGGTCAACATAATTAATAAGCAATTTATTATAAGTGTGTTTTAAGGCTAGATTTAAACACTTCCACTGAGGTAACAGAGCGAATCTCAGGGGGCATTCCAAGCACCGGGGCCAGAACGGAGAATTCTCCCGAACGAACGTGGCACCTATTAATTCATGAATGAATGAATGAATGATGGAATCAATCAATCAATCAATCAATCAATCAATCAATCAATTAATGAAACTTTTATATTGGACATAACATAACAAAAGCAAAAATAAATCAAAAAATCGAAAAAATAAAATAAAACACACAAACAATGTTATCGTACATGTTCGAAAGGGAGGAGGAAAAAGCTTTCTTCCAAAATCAAAAGCCTGCAGCTGGTACAAAATGCTTCAGCGAGTCTTTTAACTAAGACAAGAAAGTTTGATCACATTAACCCGATTTTAGCTAACCTGCATTGGCTCCCTGTTAGCTTAATAAGTGATCTTAAGGTTCTTTTCGTAGGATACAAAATCATGCTGAAATTCGATCCGCAACCTCAGTGGAACTGTTTAAATCTAGGCTTAAAACACACTTCTATTCTCTAGCTAAAGAATGATCTATATTTCCTGTTGACAACATCTGTGTATTACTTGTTATTGCAACATCCATTGCAGCCTGGTCATCCTGGAAGAGGGATTCCCACATGTGCGGCCCCCTTCTCAAGGTTTCTTCATTTTCCTCATATTGAGGTTTTCGAGTTTTTCCTTGCCCTCATGTAGGTTTTAGATCAAGGGATGGTGTAATAATAGTCTGTGGTTTGCAATAATCGTGGTCTGTGCAGCCCTTTGAGACTATTTGTGATGAAGTAAATAAATAAATAATAATAGTAATAATAAATAATAATAATAATAAATAAACTTCACTTGACTTGACTCATAAAACATACATACTTACATTGGCTCTGGGGATACACAGTCTCTCGATCATTATCATCATCATCATCATCACCACCATCATCATCACTACTTCCATCACTGTTATTATCATCATCATTATCATCATTGCTTTTTCCATGCATTTTCAGCATATTGTATTATTAGAGTATCTATTATGATAAAATAGGTCTCCTGGGTGCTCATGATGAAACTAACTTAATTGCCTGCCAGACAGACTTTGTACAACAAAAACAAAGATAATTGGGGTAACAAGTTCATTTCATTTCCCAAATAAATAACACACACAATTCTTTGAGTAATGAAATGCATACTGCAAATAAATGGAAACAATATAATGGAAAAAAAGCGCACCATGGCTCAAACAAGAAATGTGTCAAAGCATTTACTGGTGTTTTGAAACAAATAACCCGCTTTGTGGACATTATCACGAGATAGGAGCGATTTTAGGTTCAGAGCTTTTGGAGTGCTGAGCACCTGGAGTGTCAGACTGGATTGAAACCAAAATTATTTCACTTAAAGTGATTTAAGACCATTCAACACTGTTCAGGAGTTTCACTTCCCGTTTGTGAACATCACATTACAATTTGGGGCTAGCAGGAACACAATTACTACGCCATGCCCAGTTGTTACTTATTCATTTCTAATTTAGTACACACACATACAAATACAGAAGAAGAAACATGGAATTTATTACAGAGTTATGCATTTTATTTAACATTACAGTGATAGTATGTTCACCGTAATATAACAGAGACCCCACATACTCCATCGCTATGCCGCAACTGACACAAGCCGAGCATAAGAGGAGCAGGAAGCAGGATGAGAGCGGTAAAAGGAATCAAATGGACTGAACCATTGCAAGGCAGTGGAGTATTTCAGACGCTACGTTCACAATTTTGTTTTGTTTTACTTTCTTTATCTTGTCATCTAGCGTTTTTCATCATATTCAGGCCTATCCCTTCCTTTATTGAGGAAAAGAGTTTTAAAAATGCTATAATTTTATCAATGCTTGGGTTGCACCCCAAAAACGGGCCCGTTACTCCCATGTCATGAGATATTAGATAGTGATGGGAATTTCGGCTCATTTTAGAGAAGTGACTCTTTCAATTCGGCTCAATAAAAAGAGCCGACTCTTTCAGTTCCGAGACGAGTCTACAGATTTTTACTTTACTCTAAGCAATATTTGACCACAAATAATGTAATATTAGGCTCAAAATAAAATAATGATGAATAAATTCATGATTAACAAATTATTGAAAATGTATAATTTTTTGTTTGTTGATAGGAATGAGTGGAGAGTTGTTGTAAAAGGATAGTGGGATGTGTGGAAGCGCGATCTAAGAGATGGCCATGGCACCCGTACGATGCGGCAGGGGTAAACCAGTGAAAGCTGTCGGGCCCTTCTGTTGAACAAAAGAGTTTGTTGTGTTACCTTTACCCGAGTGACATGGCCGCTTTCTTGTGTCCCGTTTCATTTGGAGGGACGAAAGCATGACCAACTTTGGTGCCGAGGTGCCTAACTTGTTTGGGTGTTTGGGCATTTTGGGTTGGCCATGGTCAAAAAATGTATTTGTTGCTATTATTTTCCTTTTTTATTTTCTTTGTTATTGTATGTGTTTGTCTTGCTGTCGGTCACCCCACTTGAGGGTTAGAATAGAATAGAATAGAATAGAATAGAATAGAATAGAATAGAATAGAATATACCTTTATTGTCATTGTTACAAAATGGGTTAACATATTGTGACAACGAAATTGGGCATGACACTCCAGTTTTACAGTTGGTTATGACCAAGGTAGATAGATAGATGGATAGAATAATTTTCCAATATTACAATGGACTTTATTGTTTCACATGAACATTTAACTGCTTTAGACATTTCACTTTTTTTACTTAACTACGTTAGTCAACACAGAATCTTTGAAAGTATCCCAATTCCTACATCTACAGTATTATTCGAAATAAAAGAAAATAACTTTTGACTATTTACAATTCGACTTGTAAACAATTTAGACTCAAACTACACAGAACCCATGAAAAAACACAAAAGACATGAATTAAAATGTGTAATTTTCATTCTAAAAATTTTCCTGCTTTGATTTACTTCTTTTTTACTTATTTGCCTTTTGACCTCATTATAGTACTCCCCCTCTTCTAGACACAGAAAGGACGCAACGCATATCGACCAATCGCTTGCTCCTTCAAGGGAAAAGTTGACAGAGAAAGAAAAGGGGAGCCAGCTCCGGATTGGTGGAAACACGGCTCCCATTGGTCAACTCAAAGAGCCGGCTCATAGAGTCTTTACGTCCGCGAAAGCCGCTTCACAAAATCAGGTGTGCCCTAAATCGGCTACCGTAGTCTGTGAACTAAAGCCTGCTAACGATTAGCTTTCCCTCGCGCGTCCATTCCTTAGTTCCTTTAGCACGACATTTTGTGTTTTTTTTTTTCTGTTTTTGTTTTTGTTTTGCTCACCAAGCTGAGCCTAAATTCTAATTTATTTCCCCCTTTCAATCTTTATTTGTCTTAGGAGACAGTTAAGCGCCGCTAACAAGACAGTGTTGTTTTAGCTAATTATCCAGCAGCAACGAAGAAGCCATTGTCATGTCTTACAGGAAAGCCCTCAAGCTAATTTGTGGTGTCGCCGGAGGCTCCGCCGCCCTTGCCCTGGCGGCCGCTGCCGCCGATTCTCGAGGATTTTTCGGAGGGAAGCGAACCGAGGCGGGCGGTCGCTGGTCCGAACTATCCGTGATTCAAGCCGCGCAACCGGCATGGATGGCGGCGAGCGTCACGCCAGCCCCGACTGGACACGTGTGGGACAGCAACTGGGACAAGTTAGTCATTTGGCCGTTTTCTTAAATGTTACTTGACTAAACGAGGTCTCATTCAAGACTGAAAACACGTTGTAAACCATGGGTCACCGACGTTGCAGAAAAGCTCCTTTTTGTTACTTTATGGCCCCATTGGGCTACCATTTTGATTGCATTTCTAAAGTGACAACTTATAATGTCATTACTATGTTGTTACCCTGCAACTACCAGTTTGTAAACTTTTAATTATTAATTGTTAAATAAAATTAGTCAACCACTAAAACACCAAGCCAGTCAGAAATCACACTTCCTGAAATATTACAATGATCCATCACCAGTGTTAGGCTTGCAACTTTAAAAAAGTAATCAGTTACAGTTACTCACTAGTTCTTCTAGTCAAGTCATGTTTATTTGTGACGCCCTCACAGGGGTGCACAGACCAAATATCATTGCAAACCACAGAATATTATGACACAATCCTCTGATCTAAAACCTACATGAGTGCAAATAATACACAGATATTGTCAACATAAAATATAGGTTATTCATACAGGGAGTGCAGAATTATTAGGCAAATGAGTATTTTGACCACATCATCCTCTTTATGCATGTTGTCTTACTCCAAGCTGTATAGGCTCGAAAGCCTACTACCAATTAAGCATATCAGGTGATGTGCATCTCTGTAATGAGAAGGGGTGTGGTCTAATGACATCAACACCCTATATCAGGTGTGCATAATTATTAGGCAACTTCCTTTCCTTTGGCAAAATGGGTCAGAAGAGGGACTTGACAGGCTCTGAAAAGTCAAAAATAGTGAGATATCTTGCAGAGGGATGCAGCACTCTTAAAATTGCCAAGCCTCTGAAGCGTGATCATCGAACAATCAAGCGTTACATTCAAAATAGTCAACAGGGTCGCAAGAAGCGTGTAGAAAAACCAAGGCGCAAAATAACTGCCCGTGAACTGAGAAAAGTCAAGCGTACAACTGCCAAGATGCCACTTGCCACCAGTTTTGCCATATTTCAGAGCTGCAACATCACTGGAGTGCCCAAAAGCACAAGGTGTGCAATACTCAGAGACATGGCCAAGGTAAGAACGGCTGAAAAACGACCACCACTGAACAAGACACACAAGCTGAAACGTCAAGACTGGGCCAAGAAAAATCTCAAGACGGATTTTTCTAAGGTTTTATGGACTGATGAAATGAGAGTGAGTCTTGATGGGCCAGATGGATGGGCTGTGGCTGGATCGGTAAAGGGCAGAGAGCTCCAGTCCGCCTCAGACGCCAGCAAGGTGGAGGTGGGGTACTGGTATGGGCTGGTATCATCAAAGATGAGCTTGTGGGGCCTTTTCGGGTTGAGGATGGACTCAAGCTCAACTCCCAGTCCTACTGCCAGTTTCTGGAAGACACCTTCTTCAAGCAGTGGTACAGGAAGAAGTCCGCATCCTTCAAGAAAAACGTGATTTTCATGCAGGACAACGCTCCATCACACGCATCCAAGTACTCCACAGCGTGGCTGGCAAGAAAGGGTCTAAAAGAAGAAAAACTAATGACATGGCCTCCTTGTTCACCTGATCTGAACCCCATAGAGAACCTGTGGTCCCTCATCAAATGTGAGATTTACAAGGAGGGAAAACAGTACACCTCTCTGAACAGTGTCTGGGAGGCTGTGGTTGCTGCTGCACGCAATGTTGATCGTGAACAGATCAAAGCACTGACAGAATCCATGGATGGAAGGATTTTGAGTGTCCTTGCAAAGAAAGGTGGCTATATTGGTCACTGATTTGTTTTTGTTTTGTTTTTGAATGTCAGAAATGTATATTTGTGAATGTTGAGCTGTTATATTGGTTTCCCTGATGAAAATAAATAATTGAAATGGGTATACATTTGTTTTTTGTTAAGTTGCCTAATAATTATGCACAGTAATAGTCACCTGCACACACAGATATCCTCCTAAAATAGCTAAAACTAAAAAAGCCCCACTCCAACTTCCAAAATATTCAGCTTTGATATTAATGAGACTTTTGGGTTCATTAAGAACATGGTTGTTGTTCAATAATAAAATTAATCCTCAAAAATACAACTTGCCTAATAATTCTGCACTCCCTGTATGCTATAGAATAGAAGTGCATTTTAAGCTTAGATTTAAACCGTTCCACTGAGGTTGCGGATCGGATCTCGGGGGGAAGAGCATTCCACAGCACCGGGGCCCGAATGGAGAACGCTCTCGAGCCTGCATAACTGAGTAATAAATTCCTCCTCTATGGCTAAGTGAACTGGTAATTTCTTACCAGGGAAAATAACTATTTCTGCTACCTGTAAATTTATTTTGTACTGTTTTCAACATTACTGACGCACTACTAATTATTATTCTATGACATTGGCTGCAGCTCGGTAAACGTTTGATCACGGGCCACATCTGGCCTTGCAGTCAGGACTTTGGACATGCCTGGATACGCTTTCCAATGATATGTGGCATGGTGTATTTCAGTGACCGGTGACATCTTGAAGAGCATCTTTGCGTCTCAACAGTCTGATGGCCTGGTACTAATTACAAACAAAAATGGTCATATGATTTTGTCTAGACAAGGGGCATTGTACGGCTTTATCCACTGCTTCTAAAGTTTTGTTACTGTCAGAGCTCACACCCCTGGTATAAAAGTTAGTATCAGCCATATTTGTGAATCAAACAGCTTTGTTTTGTACCTGATTTGTGTCCGGGAAATTCTCCATTAAAATTAAAAGAAAAACTCAACAGAAGTGCACTTATTTTACCCACAACAACCCGGATATAAAAAGAACACGTGAAGGAAGAAATGTCATTCCTCTTCAAGAGCCTCATTTTGTGTTCTTTTTTTAGGATGTCTGGTCTTAAAGGCATCAGAAACACATAAACTTGTTTTTACTTGCTATTTTTGAGTGGTACATTCCAAACAAAACCAAAAAAGTCCAAATAGCTCGTCTTTTGCAGGAGAGAACTTTCTGTGCTCTCTCACGGCAAGAAGGAGAATGCGACGGAAGATCCCAGCTCGGAGCAGGACAACTGCAAACCAAAAGCAACACGCAACATCCTCCTCATCAGACATTCGCAGTACAACCTGAGCGGAAGCAGCGACAAAGAACGTATCCTCACCCCCTTGGGTCTGATTTATTTTTTTTTTTTTTTAGGATTCACACTTGTCTATCAGTGCATACTGTGTTGAAGTATAGCGTTAGTAGGAACCTCAAGAGCAATAGTCTCGACTGTTTTTAAAGTCTCCCTCTTCCGGTACAGGCACAAAACATCATTGCTTATATAAGTCTGACAACTATTAGAGTCAACAAATCAGCATTGTTGGAAGAGGGTGACATCAATAACAGGCAAGATTATGGCTCTTGCGGACCAGCACGATGAAATTCCTGAAAGTGCTCGCTGAAGTGTTAGTTCATGTCAGAACTCGGAATATCTGGATTCTAATTAAATGCACACAATTCCATTATAAACTAATTGTTAGTTTATGTTGTACCTATCATACGCAAATCAATTGCGAAAATGGATGCACCTTCATGAGTATTTTTATTTATTATTATTTTGTGGGCACCTGAAGGGAAACCCCAAGCACATCTTATTGCTCCCTTTGAGAAAAGACGAATTGTATCCAGTAATAACTGATGAAAAGATGAGCCGGCAACTCACTAGGCCTACGGAGCACTGGGGAAAATCCTTGCTGTGGTGTTAGCAATTGTCAAAATGGCTGCCCCTTGAGATGGTTAAAAAAAGTAGCTAAAAGAAAAAAACTTAGTTAGCAGCCTTTGTTTGTGGCTTTTTATTTGGGCACGGCACAAAAAAACGTTAACCACTAATTAACTAAAGGAAAAACAACAAAATATTTGCACAAAAACAGCTGTACATACACTGAATGATACAACACATAAACATGTGCCCAAAGGGAGCATGCCTACCCCTATTCCTTCTTTTGCGTTCAGGAAAGGACTACCGTAAATTCCGGACTATAGAGCGCACCTGATTATAAGCCGCACCCACCACATTTTAAGAGGAAAACCGATTTTGTACTTACACAAGCCGCACCTGTATATAAGCCGCATGCGCCCACGTTGAAAAATGTAACACAAAATTAACCCAAACCGACTCTAAGTCCTGCAATTGAAACTGAATGTCCTTCATAAAAGTACACAGTCCAAAAATCACAGCCGGCAAAATGAATGGAAAATGATACCGGCACTTAAGGTTTGATGCAGACCTGCAGAGTCCGGGTCCCGTTTAAAGTAATCCAAGGAAAAAAAGTGTATATTTCCAAAGGTAAGGGTGGGAAAAAAATATATCCACTATTGCCCGCCGTGTCCACAAATACACACCTTTACCGGTCTCCACTTCCCGTCAGCCCGCCTTTTTTACGCCCCTTTTTTTTAATTCGCTCGTGCAAAACATATCAGAAAAGGGTCCAAAATAAATACAATTAAATACATTACAAAAATATACAGTTGCTAATACATATAATACATGGTTACACATATTTACAAAAAAAAGAAGGTACACCGAGAGAGTTTTCAAAGCTTTAATAATAATAATATAACTTTCATCCCAAATGGTGCCTGTGACAGGGCAGTTAATGGTAGCAGCACGCTCGCAACACTGTAAACCGGTCTGTTAAAAAAAACATACCGTACTTGGAAAAATCACGGTAAACCGTCCTCATCTTCCTCCTTAGAACTGAAGCCATCAAAGTCGTATTTCTCAGTGTCGGAAAGAAACTTTGTCATATAGACGTTGTCCCAAGCTCCCGCAGCCTCACTCGCGCTGTCATTGTTGCTTGAACTCTCATCCACTCCTGATTCTGTGCCCTTGTCTCCGTCACGCAGCAGACCGGCTTTTCGCAACCCGTTGGTGATGGTGGATTTTTGATGTGCCTTTCCTTTTGCATTTTGCATGATGAGGGTATGTTCACGCTAATTTAATTAATGCACAAGCAAGAAGTTGCAGTCTTCCTCAGCGCATATATTCCACCGGTCTAAATCTTACCCTTTGTACTCGAGCGCCACTGGCGGCCGTTAGAATAATTACATAAATTGGCCGCATCACTGAATAAGCCGCAGGGTTGAAAGTTTGAGAAAAAAGTAGCGGCTTATAGGCCGGAATTTACGGTGTATTGCAAGCTGCAGAGTTTTAAATGTATTGAAAAGTAGCGACTTGTAGTCCTAAATTTACTGTGCAAAGGTCCTTGTTCGGCGAATAAAAACTTCTCAAGGAATGCTGTTACATTTTGCCCACTGAGCAACAGTTGTCTCCTCAATGATCTGTGAAACTCTCTCGTGTGCGTCTCTTCAGGTCGGGAACAAGCAGAGTTTACGGGTCACCGCCTTTCTACTTTGGGACTGAAATACAATGTTCTGATCCATTCCAGCATGGCCCGAGCCACTGAGACGGCGCACATTATAAGCAAGCACCTTCCAGGTAAGGATCCTAACCTTGAAGTAAGGCGATGTATTTCTTTAAGGGTTGCAACTTACTATTGATTTCATAATCAATTACTCTGTTGATTATTTTTTCAATTCATCTACTCCTCAAAGACATCTCTAATTTCCTCCTTTTTATACAAATATTGACGTTTTGGACGGATAGAAAAGAAGGGCACTAAACCACAAAATATTCTGTAATATAAAACTATAAAAAAATACAAGTGTTTGTCAATTAACTTTACATTAAATAAAAATACATGCAAATGAATGCTACACACCTGCAAATATGTAAAATACACTTTTCTTAGCGCCTTATCCAAAGATCATATTATATTTACACTTATCATACAAAGTAAAAAAGAGAGCAGTATGTTTCCATTTAAGTGTAGGTATTTTTTTAAATTCCAAAATTATATCAAAAATGTAACCCCATTTTCAAAATTTGGTCAATAAATTTGTTTTGCGGAGTTACATTTTGGAATGTGATAAACATTTCCACCATGAAAAATTCCTATGAATAGAATTTATTTCTTGGGTATAGTTAAACATGTTCTTATTATTACTTTTCTTTTTACTTTATGTATTTTATGTACTTATTTTCTGTTTATTTCTTTTTCCCGTATTTCTGATACACTATTCCCTTGAAAATTGTTAACTTGGTTTCATGATGAAACAAACACTTCAAAGTTGAAACATTCGTGCGGATTTTGAACGCAATGTTCAATATTTAGGATTTAATATGTGTAAAATACATTTTCATAAAACAGTCTTGGCGCCCTCTGCCAGGCCAAAGCGGCACGGCAAATCCCAGCGTCACAACAGAATGGTGCTATTTGCATTGATTTAACGTCCTCTGTGGCTCTTAAAACACATGACACAACGACTCGATGATCTATTTAGGTGCCAACGTTTTTAATCCTCGGTTTTAATCGATATTGATTAGTTGTTGCAGCCCTAATTTATTTATGTACTGAACTCAGGCGTGGAGCTACTGAGCTGCGACTTGCTTCGTGAAGGCGCGCCCATCCAGCCGGTTCCACCCGTCTCTCATTGGAAGCCTGAAGCTGTGGTGAGAGAAGCAGCCTTCTTTCTATCTCTTGTTAGCTTTCTGCATCCCAAGAGAATCAAATAAGGAACTCTGAGCACCAAATCGCAGGGCCAGTGTTGGGCACTTTACTGAAAAACATTCATTAGTTACAGTTGCGAGTTACTTCATTTAAATAGTACAGACTGCTCTACTTACGAAGGAGGTATGTTTAAGGCTTGTATAAGTAACCTGTGTTGTTTTGTTCTAAAGTTTAACTTACAGTTCGAACAAGTCAGAGTCCGACCAAAAATTTTGAGAAATTCTTGCTTCGGTGTTGGGTCAAAAAAATCGGAGTTCGAACGCCGGTAATGCGTGAGTGCGTACGCTAGGGTGCGATGCTGAGCGGCGTACGGGTGTAGATCGCTCTTTTCGTGACCAACTGTTATCGTGTGCGGACGTGCTTTGTTTTGCTTTCGCTTTTAATATAGGTGTACGAAGTGTTTTAGCCCCTAATTATGCCTCTGAAGAAAGTCAGTGCAAGCAGCAAAGTTGCTACAGATGAAAAAAGAAAAGTAGTGCATACAACTATTGCATTTAAGAAAGAAATAATAGCAAAATATGAAGGTGTGCGAGCGCCTTCTGCTGACCACCACAAAGGTAAGAAATCATATTCATAATTCTTTATCCTTTTTTTATTTTTACACGTTCATGTTAGCGTAATCTTTCGTACGGAAGATTACGATAACGCAGACGAAAGATTAGCCTGGGTAAGCTTTATGTTTACGTTAAACATTCAAGGTAAACATTCAGGGTGTTGGAACGGAGCCCAACATTCAGGGTGTTGGAACGTAGCCCCTTTCCACTGAACCTCTCACCACTTGTGCTAAATGACTTGTAAACGACCTGATTTTTTTATTTTTACACGTTCATTTTGGCGTAATCTTTTGTACAGAAGATTACGATAACGCAAACGTACGATTAGCCTGGGTTAGCTTTATGTTTACGTTAAACATTCAAGGTAAATATTCAGGGTGATGGAACGGATTAAAACGATTTACATTATTTTTAATGGAAAAAATGATTTCGGTGATCAAACGAATCGGTTTTCGAACAGGGCTCTGGAACAGATTATGGTCGAGAACCGAGGTTCCACTGTACTTGTGGAAGATGGGCTTCAAGAGTTAAGCTACTTCCTCATCTGTGGTAGAAAGTGAGCGAAACCTTACCATTTTCTCAACCGCATCAAGCTTTCTTATTCAACTTTCATTTCGAAAGAAACGGCTCGCCTCTTCTTTACACTTTACACCAACCATATTGAATGGGTGCGCGAGATATTAATCAATAAAAATGTCAGTTATTAGCACGCTAGAGATACAGGATAGAATGTTTGCACACAAACTAGAAAGAGGAAGTGGATTTTTTTCTTTCTGAGTGGATGCTGGGTGACCTCTCACAGCGCCACACGCTAGTAGTGGCGGAAAAAAGCACTGCGGTAGTGTCCTATACTCGGAAAAGGGTGCACACAATACAAAACTTACAACAATGTCCGGATAAAAATGTTCATATTGAACAGTTAACGGTAAGCTGCCCTTTTCCACAACGTATGCATTCAGAATACGAAACTCTGCAGTTACGTCTGAAAACGTTTAAGAGACCCTTCTAGTGGAGAAATACATTTTATTTTTTTGCCAACATTATTTATATAATACAAACCAGGAGCAAAATGGACCACAGTGTAAAATAAATTTGTATTTAAAAAAAATCCCCGGTTGATGGCAGTACCCCTTGGGCCATTTAGCCTTTGGCTTTCTGTAAGAATTTTAGCCTACCGCATATCCGACATGGCGACTGTAAATAAAAAAAGGAAGTCGACTGTGAGTGTTGCCGCTTTCAGGACAAGTGGAAATTTGAGTAATTTTTTCTGCAATCAGAAATGACTGAGTCTGCCTAATGTTCTAAAAGACTGTGTTCATAGCATACTTTAGTATATCTGCCCATTATTTTCCCAACTGATGCGTTATTGTCGACCTAATTGTATACTCAAGTTCATTCGAACCATCTTCCTGCGTTATTTTGCCAAACCAACACACTCTGGATGAAGTGTGTATTATTTGGCCACTCCGTTTTGCGGTACTCTACGTTCCCACTATATTTAAACTTTGTCACCCACAAATCAAGTCCTCAATTTGTACAACCGAATCCAACAGCAGTGGAAGTTATCTATCAAAACCCATTCTGTTCTCTTTTAGTATAATCTGAGTCATTGTCAGGTCGCTAGGGTTTTCCTTTAATTTTCGAGGAATGATGTCAAGCCAATGCATTATGGTTTATCACTGCAGAAACCACCAATGACAACGGCACAAAACACATGTGTGTTGCAATCTGGCACTACTCTCCAGAGTATGGTTGCCTTGCGCTTTTGTCTAGAAATATTGGGCTCACATTTTATGTGTCAAAGCCCTCATTTGAATTTTCTTTTGGCGCAGTAGTGAAATATGTGCTCGTCTTTGTAATATTTAATTATAATTTACAGTACTTGTTCCTGAGAAAAGGCATTCTTTTCGAGATAATCCAGTTAGTCCCAACACTGGTCATGGTGGCTTTTAACTTTCCTTGCTATCTTCTAGCAGTACCACGAAGACGGGGCTCGAATCGAGGCAGCCTTCCGCCGCTACATCCACCGGGCAGACCCCAAACAGAAGGAGGACAGCTACGAGATCATCGTGTGTCATGCCAACGTCATCCGCTACTTTGTTTGCCGGTTTGTGTCATTTCATTGAGACATTTTTTCTGTTTTTTACATTTAGAAATGAAATGAGTCAGTGTTTCCTGTAGAATTTTGAGATTTTGGTGGGTGGACAGTTTAGAGGGATCCAGGGGCATGCTCCTGGAAGAAAATTTTATACATTTTAGATTTAAACGCATCGATCAGGTGCATTTTTAGAGCAAAATCAAGAATCTGGGTCTATGATGAATATGTTCCCTTGTAATCCAATGAATGAAAAATACACCATTTATGAAAGGCAATGACTTAGCAAACAGGTCAAAGTCAAAAACAAGTTATTATAAAGCATCGTAAATGAGACGGGAGTTTGATGCAAAAAAAAAAAATCTGCTCATCATCTAATAAGACTAAAAATAACTAGTGTTGTTCCTCTACCGTACTCCATATGACATTTAAATGTAATTAAACCGTATACGCATATCGGCTATGTGGTAAATTTTTAGTATTGAATATCAGTAGCGCTGCTTTTATGATTGCTGCTATGACAAGTTGACAGTTCTTCTTTGGTGGTTTGCAGTAAGGGTGGACAATACTGGGAATTATCGGTATTGATCAGTTGCAAGTCAATATATAGTAGTGTCGATCGATACTGATACTTTAAAAACAGCTAAAACAATTTTAGGCACTAAAATATTTCATTTTTATACGATGACTACATTGCAAACGTTTACAGTATACAAAACTAATGGAAATATTTCTATTACTGTTTCAGAAGGAAAGTCAAAAGAGCCATACTAAAAAAATACTATATAAAACAATATCTAGTAGAGAACTGAAATAGCTTCCCTGAAAAAATATTTTGAAAACAAAGTCAGTAACGCAATTAAAGTGTCAGTTTGTTGACTCTGTTGCCATGGTGACAACGAGTTTAAAGGTTTTTGTTCAGGAACATCATGTTTACATTTTTTGTTACGCTAGTTGCTCTCTGCAGGCTGAGTTTTTTTTTTTTCATGTGTTGTGTTGAATTGTTTTGTGTTCCCACTTTACTGCCCAATTGGAACAAGGCATCGATTTTGCTGTAGTTGCGCTTACGGTTTACATCTGTCATTCGTAGGTTCTGGTAGCGGTGGGAACATAGATTTGGCCCTTATGCCTAGCAGGTAGAATGCTGTGGCAGGCTAAGTAGGGAGATTTGCTAAAAGTGTGCCTGCCAGGCAGCCCTTTGAGACTCTGTGATTAAGGGCTATACAAATAAAAATGACTTGACTTGATTTGACTAAACAGGGTTGCCAGGTTGCCTCCTAAGCTCACCAGTGCTGCGTTATTGTCATTTTCGGTTGACTGAGTATTTACCCTATTTTGAATAATATACCTGATAATAATCGTAGTAATAGCTAATAAATTGTTGAAATTCAAATAAATTACAGTTCATCGGCTTAATAAACCAAAAAAGTCCTTTAATGATGATTATTTTAAGCAATTAAGAGAACAGAAGGAAAATCGATTCATGTATTCAACAATTTTTTATTGATTTTTTTTTTTTTTTTGTATTGATTTTACAGGAAATACAACAAACTAAATACCAATTTATGTTTTTTAAAGCGAATGAGCAAAAAATGTGCAGTTTCTTTCAATTAGCTATCTGACTACCTTTTTATCTTTGCAGCTAGACATTTTCCTACATTTTTAGGTATTTAGCTAGTGATCTACCTAGCTTTTTACATTTTTCGTATGCTAGCTAATATTTCATCTATCTTTTTCTAGTTATCAAGCTAAATTGTGGCCTCCTTTCTAGCTAGCTAACTAGCTTTTTTATCCCTTTATCTGGCTATTTAGTTTGCTTTTCACTCTTTTTAGCTCTCTAGCCCCCTTCTATTTATTTACCCGTTTACTTTTCTAGCTAACTATCAAGCTGCTTTTAGCTATTTAGCTAGCCATCTATCTAAGTTGCTATTCTAGAAATTCATATCAAACTGGGTGCCCTCAGCGCTAATTAGTAACAAAAAGAAGCTCGATGCTCAAAAAAGGTTGGAGACGCCTGCTGTAAACCATGGCGGTCCTCCACGTTTTCCCTCCGGTATGGGGAATACCGTGTTTGTTCTTTAAATATGCTATTTATTGTTTGACTGTTAATGGTGTCCTCTATTCTCAGGGCCCTGCAATTTCCACCCGAGGGTTGGTTACGCATGGGACTGAACAACGGCAGCATCACGTGGCTTACCATTCGCCCCAGCGGCCGAGTGTCGCTCCACACGCTCGGCGATGCCGGATTCATGCCGCCGGACAAATTAACACGAACCTGAGTCCTTAACGCACTTCTGGGTTTTGATCGGCACGGCCCGCCGTTTGAAATGTTAAAGCTCGGTTTTCTCAGGTGTCTTCTGATATTCAAATGTTTGTTGTTAAACTGGCACCATGTGAAGTTGGGGCGCTTTAGTGGGTGATCGCTCTGCAGCAATGTTCATGCCAGGCAAAAGTGAGGGAACTGACTTTTTTATAGAAGAACGGTTCTTAATTAATGAGGGTTTTTGTAGCTATCAGATCGTTTATTGTTCCTGGAAGAGCACTAAGAATGGATACTTTGTTATATTTCTTGAAAAAAAGACTGAAGGCATACAAATTCCAAATAATTATTCTACTGTACATTTAAGTGCTAGCACCCCAAACGTTGAAGTTGAGGTCGTTTTGCTTTGTGGTGTTAGCTTATCACAGAAGATGCCATATTGCGACTGATGATGTCGCTTTTGTTTTCTATTTGTACTGTTGTGGGCTGAAACATCTTCGTTGTTTACTTCAATAAAGAGCAATAAAAAAGGAAGTTCCCAAACATGTATCCAATCCATTGTGTAGTGGCAGAACTAGTGCAAATTAAACTGTGACGACTGTCCTTCGTCCCACAAAAAGAATTTTAAAAATTTCGATTTGATCACATTTTATGGACTAGAAGGCGCACCTAAAAACAACAAAAATTGCCTGAATTTCGAAAGTGCGCCTTATAATCAAGTGCACCTTATAGGCTGGAAATGGTTGGTTTCCTTAGTGACTAATGTTGTATGGGCACCATTTCCTCTGGTGTGTCTTGGTCAGTTACAGCCTGGTGGTGCCCATTTCTCTCCAGGCCAACAAATGTTTTCCAACCGGTCTCAAACCTGGAACCCTTTGCGTTTCGGGCGAATGTGTGAACCACTGGAAAGAGAGTACATAAAATCAGAAATGCATTAATACAGCGAAAAACCTCTACAGTGTAGTAAATAAGTACTTGGAACACCCTGCTATTTTGCTATTTCTCCCACTTCGAAATCATGGAGGGGTCTGAAATTTTCATTTTAGGTGCATGTCCACTGTGAAAGAGATAAACTAAAAAGAAAAATCCAGAAATCACTGAATGATTTTTTTTAACGATTTGTTTGTGTGATACAGCTGCAAATAAGCATTTCAACCCCTGAGACATTGAATGTTGTTATTTGGCACAATAGCCTTTGTTTGCTATTACAGAGGCCAAACGTTTCCTGTAGTCTTTCACCAGGTTTGCACACACTGCAGGAGGGAGCTTTGCCCACCGCTCCACACAGATTTTCTCTAGATCAGTCAGGTTTCTGGGCTGTCGCTGAGAAACATGAAATTTGAGCTCCCTCCAAAGATTTTCGTTTGGGTTCAGGTCTGGAGACTGGCTGGGCCGTGGCAGAACCTTGATGTGCTTCTTACAGAGCCACTCTTTGGTTTTCCTGGCTTTATGCTTCGGTTTGTTGTCGTCAATGCTCTGACTGAGGGAAGGAGGTTGTTCCCCAAAATCTCACAATACATGGCCCCAGTCATCCTTTCTTTAAAGCAGTCCACAGAACACTTCTTTGCTCTTGGGATCACCAGAACCGGAACTCTCAGATCGTAGGCTTCGGACCGGGACGTAGGGGGAAATCAGATCTGAAAGATAACAGGGAGCAAGTCCATGTATGATTTTGTATAATACTAAGAGAACCTTGAAATCACGTCTAAGGCTAACAATGCAGGTTAGCCAAAATCGGTGTGATGTGATCGTACTTTTTTGTCCTAGTTAAAAGCCTAGCTGCGGCATTTTGTACTAGCTGAAGAGACTTGATTCTAGACTTCGGGAGACCAGAGAGTAGTGCATTACAGTAATCGAGACGGGAGGTAACAAACGCATGAATTATAATTTCCGCATCCGACTGAGACAGTATTGAGCGGATTTTAGCAATGTTACGAAGATGGAAGAAAGCGGTTCTAGTAATTTTCTTTACATGCATTTCAAAGGATAGATCAGGGTCAAATATGACACCTAAATTTTTAACTGAGTCACTCTGTGTGATGTGACATTTGTCAATGTTCACAGCAGTTTTTGAGAATAAGTCACGGCATTTAGATGGACCAATGACTAACATTTCGGTCTTTTCAGAGTTAAGACGCAAGAAATTGAGTGACATCCACTCTTTTATCTCAATGAGGCAGGCCTCCAAATTTCCACAGTTTAGTGTGGGAGATTTCTCCAACGGAAGATATAGTTGAGTGTCGTCTGCGTAGCAGTGGAAGCTGATATTGTACTTGCGAATAATATCACCTAATGGAAGCATGTAAATGCTGAAAAGAAGGGGGCTAAGCACTGAACCCTGCGGAACACCGCAGGTAACATTAAGGGGCTCAGATGTCATTTCACCATATTTAACACAGTGCGTCCTATCTGAGAGGTAGGATCTGAACCACGAGAGGACGGTTCCTGAGAGACCAATCTATTTTTCCAACCGTTCTAGTAGGAAATTGTGGTGCACTGTGTCAAAAGCAGCACTAAGATCCAGCAGCAGCAAAAGTGATGAAGCGCCAGAATCCATTGCCAGTAGGAGATAATTTGTTACCTTGATCAGAGCTGTCTCAGGAGAGTGGTTAGCCCTGAATCCTGATTGCATAGATTCAAAAAGGTTATTTTCGGATATGAAATAATTCAGCTGCTGTGCCACTACTTTTTCAAGTACTTTAGAAAGGAAAGGTAGGTTTGACACAGGTCTATAATTACATAAGATTTCTGGATCAAGGTTGGGTTGTTTCAGTGTGGGTTTAATAACGGCGGACTTAAAAGCTGCTGCAACTACACCTGAGGAGAGTGATATGTTTATAATATTTAGAACTGAAGGTCCAAGGACGCCAAAAAGACCTTTAACAAGCGAACCCAGGAGCGGGTCGAACTGGCAAGTTGTCGGTTTAGCCGCATTCACCACCTGTTTGAAATCATCAAGTGACAGTTCACTAAAACTGGACAATTTCCCTGGACAGCCACCCTGTCGTGCATCTGTAGATTTCAGCCCTTTAATATGAGTGGTATTAATAATGTCTTTAGCAATTTCTTCCTGTATGCATTGAATCTTCTTAGTAAAGACGACCATTAAATCATGAGCAGAGTGCGTCGAACTCTGCGATAGTCTGTTGCCTTGTAGCCCTTAATCACAAAAATGTCTCAAAGGTCCGCACAGGATTACAATGACACCATCGCCTGATCTTAAACCAACATGCGGGCAAGGAAAAACTCAAAACCTCAGCATGAGGAAAAAAGAAACCTTGAGAAGGGGCCTCACAAGTGGACAATAAATGTGAGGTGGGCATCAATCATAAGCTTTTGAATAGACGTGTGTCTTGAGTCTACATTTAAAAACTTCCACTGAGGTTGTAGATCTTATCTCCAGAGGCAGAGCATTCCATAGCACCGGGGCCCGGATGGAGAACGCTCTCGAGCCTGCAGACTTCTTGGCTCTCTGAATCACAAGTAAACCGGCATTTTCAGAGCGGAGGCTCCATGCAGGAACATAGGGGGAATCAAATCAGAGAGATAAGAGGGCGCAAGTCCATGCAAACATTTGTATGTTAGTAAGAGAACCTTAAAGTCACATCTTCAGTGGACTGGGATCCAGTGCAGGTTGGCCAATACAGGGGTATTGATTGACTAATTATACTTCCTTTATCACTCGAGCTTACACAAGTCCCCGGTGTAGAAGGCCAAGATTTAACTGGTTGCTAAAACCTCCAACTTAAAGAAACAGTGTGTATTATTTGAGCGCTTAATGATCCTGTATGGTGTAGTGCAACCAAAATATAGTGCTAAAAAGGACACAGACTAATACAAACAACGGAAACTCATATTGACCAAACCACATAATTTTTCTTTCATTTATTCCCCTATCCTTTAAAAAGGTTTTTGGGTTCACAAAGCAGCAAGATGCCAGACATATATGACAGTTCCCTCCAGGTGAGGCTCAGGTTACGTGAAAAAAGTACATTGCTCAACCTAGAATTGTCTTTAAAAGTTCTTGTTTATTAGATTATATAATTAATTATAAGGCTGGCTGTGTGGTTAGCGCACAGACCCAGGGTGTGGAGGTTCAAGTCCTACTGCCGCAGCCTCCCTGCAAGGAGTTTGCATGTTCTGCCCGTGCTTGCGTGAGTTTCCTCCGGGCACTTCGGTTTTCTCCCACAATCCAAAAACATGCATGTTAGTTTAGTTGGCTGGTCCAAATTGTCCCTAGGTGTGAATGGGCGGGTGAGTTTTCCGTCTTTGTGTGCCCTGCGACTGGCTGGCAACCGGTTCAGGGTGTCCCTTGCCCACTGCTCGAAGATAGCCTGGATGAGCTCCTGCACCCCCCCCGACCCTACTGAGGATAAGCGCTGCATGGATGGATAATTTATTATTATTTTCCTCAATCATTAGGGTGTGATAAATAATTTATACTCTCCCTTTAAAAAAAAAACTCAATGTCAAACATCTACCCATCCATTATCTGCACCGCTTATCTTCAGTAGGGTCGCGGGGGTACTGGAGCCCATCCCAGCTATCTTCGGGCAGTAAGCAGGGGACAACCTGGACTGGTTGCCAGCCAGTCGTAGGTCACACAGGGACAGACAATTCGGTCGCTCGTTCACACCTAGGGACAATTTGGACCAGCCAATTAACCTAAGATCCATGTTTTTGGAATGTGGGAGGAAACCCACGCGAGCACGGGGAGAACATCCAAACTCCACACAGGAGGTTCGATCTCATGACCTCAGAACTGTGCTGCGCACGCGCTAACCACTGCATCGCCGTGATGCCCCTATGTCAAAAAACGGAGTGGAAAAACAATAGCCAAGGACATTTGTGGTTTACCTGAAGGGTGACAATGAAAGTACAGTACCAAATAGCATTCAAATGGGAGTGACTTTTTATTGACTACTTGAAAGCAAACACATCCTGGACATACAGGAAGAGAATTTGTCAAGAGTTAATGCAAAAAAGCACAAGAAGCATGACGGGTTTTTTAGGGGCCCCTTTGCAAAGAGCCACACATTCATAAACATTCAAAGAGCAAAAATTTGTCCTCTTTTATCCTGAGAGCACAAGTGTGATGACAATCTCCTCAGCAAAGTTGTTTGTGCTCTCTGAGAAAGGTTGAGTTCACCCAAAATTTACATTCACAACAAATCAAGTGTACGTGGAAATTGGTGTAAAAATTGTTTTTTCTTTCTTGTATCCGTTTGTCCGCCACTCTGTACACATGCCTCCATGAACATAGATTGGAAGGTTTAATCAGGCAGTTGAAACCCAAAAAGTGATAACATGTTCAATGCCATTAATTATGAAGGGGTAATCTTGAATCGCTAAAGCATGCTGCCAGAAAGCGCCCTGCGAAACAAGGACATGATAAAATTACGTAATACGCACGCACACACACGCACACACACACACACACACACACACACACACACACACACACATATATATGTATATATATATATATATATATATATATATGTAATAAATGCAATTTGTCATTTATTTCAGCATTTTGTCATTCTTAATCATCTATTTTGTTAAAGTTGAATGTTTTTAAATTTAAGGAGTTGGGTCGAAATGGCTTACCCATTTCAAACTCAAGTTTGAAATCCTTATCACAGGCAGGCATGAAAATGGGTCGGTGCTTTAATAAGAGAGAGGGGCGTGGAGGAGATATGTTTAGGACACTGTACAACCCAACAAAATATTGATATGTTTTTTATCTTGGCTGAATTAAGGTCGGTTGCATGAAAGCAGGTTAAATTGGCTGTTAGAGTGGAGATGTATTCTCTACAGCTAGCTTCCTCCTAACCAGGCTAAGAAATAGATTAAGAATATATATATATATATATATATATATATATATACCACAGCCATATCCCCCTAGTGGGTCGTGGCTAGAGTCATTTCTGACTCTTTTTTGGGAGATTGATTCAGAGGAGGTGATTCCCCCCTCGCTCAACCCAATTGAGGTGTTGGAAATGAAATGTCATTAGGTGACCAAACCCCCCAATTCCAACCCTTAATGCTGAACGCCAAGCAGGGAGGCAACGGGTACCAATGTTTAAGTCTCAGGTATGGCCCGGCCGAGGCTTGAACCACAACCTCCCAGTCTCGGGGCGGGCGCCATACCCCCAAGGGCACCGAGCTGGTCATTTCTAGAGATACATTTGGCAATTCTATCGTGCCGCGTGTAAAACATGGGTTTTATATTCTCCACTATAATTGGCTAGAAACGCAGAAATATGGTTCGATCCATATGTTGCTTTATCTTCTACTGGTGGTTATCCTCGCTTTTAAAGGGACAGTGTGTAATATTTAGTACCTCCTACTGGTACAAAAAAACTGATATAGTAACAAAAAAACATTTGAATACGAGGCAAAAAATACATGAACTGTCATACTGATGTTGGTTTGTTTTATAAAAAAATGATAGAGACATTTTTAGTTCTTTTACAAAGCAGAATCCGTACTTAAATCGGTGCCATGTTGTTGCCTGCTGAGGCACTCGATTTCGTTTGCATTAGACAACAGTGCCATCTAGTGGTCAAATATTACACACTGGGGCTTTAACATGTAACAGTTGCACCGCCTCAATTGCCCAGTTAATTCTCTGCAAACAAAAATAAACCCCGCCGCCCCCTCCACTCAAAACATTTTCCCCTTGGATCTACACAATTCACATAGGTCCGCCATTTGACTTAAAAACCGTGAATTTCTCCAAAAGATTTTCATGCCTGCTCTAGATGAAAAGCTCAGCTTGTTGGACCGACCCCCTCACTTGAATAACTTTTAGTTGAGAACAAAAACGGGAATTTTCACGACAATATACGCAACAAAAATCGACAAAATAAGTACCGAAACAAATGACAAAATGCTTACATATATGAATTGCATTTATATAATATAATTATTACGTAATCAAATGTGTTCATTTATTTTTGTATGCAGGGTTCGTACACCTTTTCATGGCCTAGGCCTATTTTTCCAATTTCTCCAGTACCATTTAAAGAAGGAATTCAGTGTGAACCAATCCGTAGCTCTTTTGTTTGAGGTCACAAAGTGCTGCCTATGGGAAAAAATGGAATAGATCCTAAGCCAAATATAAAACTAGACACCATCATTCACTGAATGAGGCATAAAAAATGAGTTCCCGTAGCCCAATTTGTTAGTGTTTGCTGCAGTCTCAAATTTTCTTGATCTTTTTCTTACTGACGGCACCCGATGTTGTCAAACTGTAGAGAAGGGAAAGTCGATTCCTTTAAAGTATAAATTATGTGCGAACTAAGGCGCGCAGGCAGACTTTCTTCATTTAACAATTTCAACAAACAAAAATTAATAATTTATTTTATCTGGTCTCCTTAGGGAAATTCATTTTCACTGACTGTACCAAGGGCGGGGGTACAGTCAGTGCTGTCGCAGCAGAGTGTGGGCCAAATGACCCATTTACAGCATCTGGTGGTCTCCCATCCAAGTACTAACCAGGCCTGACCCCGCTTCCACAGATCAAGGGTTCTCAGGGTGGTATAGCCATAAACAGGTAAAGCATTTTCAAGCATTTCTCAAACCTCGGAAACAATAAATTCAACCTTTTTAAAGATTTCAAGCACCTATACGAACTCTGTCATTTATACATTTATCTCAACATGTCAGGATTTGTTCGAGGTAAGATCAGGCCTGAAAAATCCAGCCCGAGCCAGACCAATGAACTTGATTTGGGGTACAGAGCCCAAGAAAACCTGAAAGTTCATATTTTGTTTGTGAGGGCTAAGACGCGCTTCTCTCTTGGTGACTTTGTTTTTTTGTAATTATTCACCAGTCATTGTTCTTTGTTTATCATTGTGTCGCGCGGTGGGGGGTATGCGCAATGGATTCAGCACGCAACACGAAGAAACAATGAAAAGAAAAATGACAAGCGACTAATAACAATTTTGAAATTAAGAAAAATAAGGTAGCGAGAGAATCCTGGCCCAAACCCGAACGTAATGATTGACATTTTAAGTGCGGTTTAGGCTCGGAATTAAGATCTTACGCCTAGGATTCGTCCTTCATAATTGATGTCGAGTGACGTCAACTATTCATTTGAACCGAACTGGCAGTAAACGAGTTACTAGCTCTCTTTTTGTCATCGTTTTCCTTCTTAATAAATAAAACAAAGTGAACTCCTGTTTGTTAGTCCTTTACAAGGTAGCTGGCTTATGATTTGAATAACAGGAAGTAACGGAAAGGAAAAAGTCAATAGACATCCCGGACTCACTGTGAACCAATAAAAACGTACCAATTTATTCAAGAAAATAAAAGCATGGAAGAGTCATTATGTTTTCCTGGGTTTACCATTACGCTTCTCCGCTTGTGAGCTAGTTTATTCGAAACCAATTGTTATTTCAGAAAATTAAGGCAGTTACTAACCTGATGAAAATGCAAGAAATGGCAGTTGCATCTTTTGACACATAAAAACAACTTGTGCTACTGACCAACGTACAAAGGTTTTTTTGTTACCATTTAAGAAGATGGTGAGTGGAGACAAGACCCCACTTAAAATCTTTTGACTTTAGGAAGTGTGGCTTGAATTCACACCCTTTAAAAACACTGACTTGGGCTATGATACAAGTGTGCCACCGATAACATCACCATCAAATGACACTCCCACATAGAATTTTTTTCTCATTTGAAATCCTTTTTAAAATCATCCGTACCGCTATTCAATAATAGATCTCTTCTATGCTATTCCGTTTTTTTGTTGCCATTTTCCGTCGGGTCTTTAAATGGACGATTCGTTTAAGCGCTTGAGTCGGATGCGTTGGATGTAGCTCATATTGGCGGGGCTGTAGCGGCTGGGGCTGAAATCGGGCGAGGCGGTCGGACGAGCCGGACTAAAGCGGCCGGACGGAGAGGTGAAGACGGACGACTGTGAGCCAGGAATCTGCAGTTGAGGTTTTACCACAGCGGGGCTCGGCCAACTGAACACATTAGACGAGAGCAAGGTTAATCGTGTAAGGTTGCGACAATTAGTCGACATTGTCAACAAAACAGATAATTGAAAATGAATACCATGGTAGACTATTGTCGTCTGACACATTTTCCCTAAAGTGTGAGGGAAAAAAACGTGAATATACATCTCTACATGAATACACTGTATTTTACAGACCATAAGGCGCACGCAAATACCCTACATTGGCCACAAATTTGAACATACACCTTATTATTCGGTGTTCCTTATATGCAGGCAAGTCGATATTTATCCAACCCGGGAGCAATGACAAGATCAACACTCGGGCCGCCGGGGGCATAAATGGCCGTTCACAATGGCATAGCATTGGATGCAACAGGAATCAAACCCAGATCACACCAGCGAGAACACCGGACCCATTGACATACTGTACCATGTGTGCCTGTGATCTACTTTTATCGCAAATGCAACGTCACTGACTGGTGGTGCTCCGCAGGGCTTTTTTTCCCCCAAAAGGTTTAAAAAAGAAAAAAAAAACACAGCCTCTACGGATACAGGCGACACATGAAAAGGTATTAGGTCTTATCTCATTATCACACAATTTTTAATCATGATGCCAGATATGTTGGAGAAATTTGAAAACAGAAAGTGATTAAAACCTGGTATTAAATTGGGTTTTACTTTTTCTCAGCTCAAACTAAGCATTTTAAGTAAAGTTTTGAATACGTCCAGCCATGTGTTTATATTTTTCAGGACGACCAAATTACTTCCCACAATTCCTTTCTCTTCATTCATTTTAAAACAACCAAATGACCCACAATGCCGTTCACTTTATTCTGTTTGGAATTTCATGTACTGTAAGAGTCGGCGATGCAATACTGTTTCAGTGGTCCCCCAACGTTTTCTGCACCACGTACTGGTTTAATGTTTGACAATATTGTGGCGGCTCAAAAAAAAAAAACACATTAGCAATTTGTTACCTTGACTAAAAATAGTGTGATGATGAGATAAAAGCTAATGCCTCATCATATTTTGCCTGTATCCCTTACGGTCTGATGGATAAGAACCAAAAAAGATGTTATATAATGAAATTGTGAATATGTTTGATTTTCGAGAAGGTTTGTTCAAACCTCACTTTGTGTTTGCTGTTCAAAACGTAATATTGGAATATAATATTGTGAATGTGCTTAATTGCTGTTGAGATTGTCATGATTGTTTTCTGTTTTTAGTGTCAATAAATTTGTTCAAACCAAAAAGCCGGCTTTATCCACTATCAAGGGCAACCGAAACTCTGTCGCAAATGTGGTGAGCATGGGCATCTGGCTGAGGTATGTGATTGAATTTTTTGTGGAAAGTGCAGAACAATTGGACATTCCGTTGAGGAATGGTAGTGTGCCCGCTTTGAGACTGGGAGGTCGCTGGTTCGCGCCTCGGCCGAGACATACCTAATTGGTAAAATGGCGGCGCCCTCTGTTGGCTGCGGCTGCATCGACTCGCTACAACGGGTCAGGTGTATCGACATTTCGTTCTGTGTACATTGTTACAAAGAATGACAATACAAAGGAAATTATTATTATTATTATTATGTATCAATAGCAGAAAATGCAATCTCTGTGGAGAAACGAATCACCTCTTTAGAAACTGCCCGAATTCGTTTGCTAACAAATTGAAAGCTAGGAAGGCAGTTAACAAAGACAACAAAGACAATGAAATGATGTCAGACAACATAGATAATGAAATGAATAAATGTCACAAAGACAATGAAATGAATAAATGTCACAAAGACAATGAAATTAATAAAGTCATGGAAATACAAAATGAAAATGAACAAGAAATGAATGAAGTTATAGAAATACCCAATGAAGATGAACAGGAAATGAATAAAGTTATGGAAATACCCAATGAATTTGATCAAGAAATGCACAAAGAAATTGGACAAGATAAACAAATTGAAAAAACAGATGTACCTACCAAAACTCCTCGAGGAGAGACCAGAGAATCAAAATTGAAACAGGAAGAACCTGGAAATTCTAATTCGATTTCTCATAAAATACCTGAATTTGGACATGACAAACGAATAGAAAAAGCAACTGCCACTCCGAAAACACATATTAATCAGGAAGGGCCTGGAAGAGAGTCCAAATTAGCAAATTTGTTTGCTATGCCACTGCCGGGATTTGGAGAAGACAAACAAATCGAAAAGGCGAACGACTCTCCAAAAACCCATACGGGCACTGGAAAGAGGGGTAAAAGTAAGACAAAATTGGGAGTGGTGAAAAAAACAGAAACAAAGATAAGAGATTTAGAAGAAAGCCGATTGCCGGTGAATAAGCCCACAAGGGAACTGTATGAAGTTGAGACGGAGGAAGTCGGGGAGGGAAAAAATCTGACCCTTTGTGGGCAGGGAAGTAAGAGACCCCTTGATAGGTCCTCTGGCTCACCCCCTAACCCAGAAAAAAGGGGAAGACCTGGAACCACAGACAGAGAGTCAGAGGGTCCCAGAGTTTTCCCCGGTGAGTCTCAAAATGAGGTACTACTCTTAAGTGATGTGTCTGACACAGGTGACACTCTCGATGATCTCGATGATCACCAAAGAATGGACTCAGATCCCCCGGTTTTGTCTAACTAGTTTAAATACTTTAACAACAATTATGAACATTACATTCTCTACTATCAATGTGAGAAGTGTGAGATCAAAGGTTAAGGCTCACAGTGTTTTATCGTTCTTAAAAACTATCAGAACAGATGTATTTTTACTACAGGAATGCTGCATCCCCTTTCTAAAAAATTATAAACAGTGGGAAGAGATTTGGCCATATCCGTCATTATGGAGTGGCTCGAATGAAAACCGTAACGATGGGGTAGCCATTTTAATAAACAACCCTCAACTCATCATAAAGGGGAGTACTGTGATGAGAGACGGACGCGCAATCTTAGCAAGACTTTCTTATATAGGGAATGATTTTAACCTCATTAACATATACGGCCATGCCGACAGACAACTCAGGTACGAACTTTTAGAGGACATCCAGTCGCATATGCTAGGCCATCAACCACTAATCGTGGGAGGAGATTTTAATTGCATCCTAAGTAGGAAGGATAGAAAGAGGAACGATGAGGAGTTTAAAGTAGATAAAACATCAACTTTATTACAAGACATGTGCCGGACATTTAAACTGGTGGACTGTTTCAAATCCATACATCCAGGAGAGGAGGGCTTCACCTGGTTCAGTAGTGACAATGCCAGAGCCTCTCGAATAGACTACATATTTACGAGGGGTTTAGCACAGAGTGATGCAAGATTAATTCCAGTTTTTTTTTCGGATCACTTGCTACTGTCCTGCTCTTTCTCATTTCCTTCAGGTATGACTGTTGGGAAGGGTTTGTGGAAGTTAAACTGCTCCCTGCTGGAGGATGAGGCTCTAGCCGCACAATACAGGGAGCTGTACAAAGACTGGCAGACCCTTCAAGACTCGTATGATTCACGAGCACAATGGTGGGAAATGACAAAGAAACGAACACAGACCTTTTTTAAAAATGCAGGGAAAAACAAGAAACTTAAAGAGATGAAACGCATGTCGGGACTACAAAGAAGACTCCAACGCTATTTCATCCTAACAGAAAAGGGGATGGACTTTAATGATGAAATCAAAGAGACCAAACAAGAACTAAACGCTTTGGTGGAAATAAAGAGCAAAGGCATCATAATAAGAAGCAGAGAAAGAGAAATAGAAGAAGGGGAAAAATGTACACGCTATTTTTTTAAAAAAATTATGGGAAAAAATGAGGGGCTTTTTAAACTTCAAAACGAAAACGGGCAAATAACAAAGGAAAGTAGTGAAATAACCAGATTGGTCGAAGACTACTACAAAAAATTATTTGAAAAGAAAGAAACATATGAGAATGAAATGGGGCATGTATTAGATCATATTTCAAGATCAGTGCGTCAAGACCCGTTTTTAACATCGAACTTTACCCAAGACCAACTGAATGATTGCATAAAGACTATGAAAAAAGGCAAATCACCCGGGGAGGACGGACTCAACCTCGAATTTTACCGGACTTTTTGGGATATTTTAGCACCAGATCTGTTAACTGTTTTTAACGAATTTTCCAGTCGAGACCATATGCCAGACAGTTTCAGAATAGGGATAGTTACTCTATTGCACAAAAAAGGAGACAAAATTGACTTAAAAAACTGGCGACCCATAACGCTTTTAAACGTGGACTGTAAAATTTTCAGCAAGCTTCTAGCAACACGAATGTCTGTTGTCTTGGGAGACTTGGTTGATCCAGACCAAACCTGTGCCATTGTGGGAAGGAAGATCAGCGACAGTCTCATGCTGATCCGTGACACCATTTGTTATGCAAGAGACAGAAACATGCGACTAGCGGTCCTAAACCTAGACTTTGAAAAAGCCTTTGATCGAGTCTCGCACCAATACCTCTTCAGGGTATTGCAAAATTGTGGTTTTCCCCAAAAATACATCAAGTGGGTAGGACTGCTATACCGAGACATCTACAGCAAATTCATGATTAACGGGAATTTATCGGAAGCAATCGAGATCAACTGCGGTGTACGTCAAGGTTGCCCTATGTCTCCCCTTCTCTATGTTCTTTGCATTGAACCTTTGGCAAAAATGTTAAGAAAAGATAGATTTGTCGAAGGCATCAATATCCCAGGAAGTGGGGGACAAATTACCAAGTGTGTTTTGTACATGGATGATTTTAATATTTTATGTACTGACCGCGCATCTGTTGGAAGAGCCCTTGACTTGACTGACCTGTTTGGGAGGGCGTCTGGGTCAAGGCTAAATAGAGAAAAATCACAAGTGAAGTTTTATGGAATGTGGAAAGAGACAGAAAAGGCAGGACTCCCGCTGACGGTGTTAAAGACAGACCAGAAAATCCTAGGGATAAAATTCAATGCGGATGGAGGAGGCGAGACCAACTGGGATGACGTGACAAGGAAAGTTAAGCAAAAACTTGTTTTTTGGTCACTAAGAAAAATGACAATAGAGGGGAAGGTCCTAATCATCAAAGCGATCATCCTCCCAATGCTTTTGTCAATCAGTTTAATTTTTATGCCTAAAAGAAACGTGCTGTTACAACTGGACCGAGCCATCTTTCGCTTTGTCTGGGGCTCAAAGTGGGAAAGGATAAAAAGAGATACAATGAAAAAGAAAAAGGAAAAAGGGGGGAAAGGAGTGCCTGACCTCCAGCTTTTCCTGGGAAGCAAATATGTCTCTCTCCACTTCCAAAACGCTGTGGGCCCACCCAACAACCCGAAAAGTCAAGCAATGACCCGGTTTTGGATGGGCTCATATTTGCGGAAGCTAAAGCTTGTACCAAACAATCGTTTGATTCCAGTTTCATTTAACTTGCCACCAACACATCTCTTTATTCGGGATTTTTTGAAGAAGTTTGATTTGGAAACACAAGAATGTCACACTTTACAAAACCACAGGGCCCTTATTGCTATTGTGCAAGGGCGAGCAACAGTAAGCCCTGTGCGGGGGCTTGCGTTTGGCGAATCCACAACGGTTTGGAGCAACGTCAATCATCCTGCCCTCCCAAACAGACTACGAGACTTGTCATGGATGGTGGCTCATGAAGTTCTCCCAGTCAGAGCCGTAATGCACCACCGAGGAATGTCAGCGACTTCGACGTGCCCTCGACCTGGCTGTGGCGCCCAGGAGTCGGTGAGGCACCTTTTTTGTGAGTGCAGCGCTGCCCAGGTCATGTGGACAATGGCCGAACAACTAGGAAAGTTCCCGGACTTGCCAGCAGGAGAGGTCCCTGATGCACAGTACGTGCTTTACGGGGTGAGTCGGTCGAGGAGGCCTCGGAACGACTTTGCCAGGGACTGGCTCACTCTCGCCGCCATCAAGGACGCCATCTGGACCTCCAGAAACCTGCTGGTATGGAGGTGCAGGCAGATCCCCCCCGTGGCTGTGCTCCAAATGGCTGCAGATACCATACAATCTGCGAGCGGCGGGCCTAGGACGCAGCCATAAAGAAGACTCGTCTGCACCCACCCGGAGGGGGGAGCCGGAGCTACACTGTGGGAGTCCCGGCAGCAACGGCCTGGGTTGTGGAACCTAGAAGGGAGAGGACCCACGCAGAAGGGAGAGGACCCACACAGAGGACTGGAAGAATGCTGCTTGGGAGGGTGGGATGGCAGAGCTATGCCCTTGCACAATAGTATTGCCTTTTACACGCTGGTTAATTACTGTTAAAAGAAAATAACTCTGAAATTGTTTAATTGATGTTGAAAATGTCAGGAAAAAATGTTAAAACGTCATATCGTCACGTCATATTGTCAGATATAAAAAAATTGTGAATATGCTTGATGGCTGTGTTTTGCTGCTGTTGGTGTCGGTGGATTTGTTCAGACCGAGGACAATCGACTTCGGCCTGGACGGATCTATTGACACTAACAAAGATGTTATATAATGAAATTGTGAATATGTTTGATTGCTAATAAGATTTTCGAGAAGGTTTGTTCAAACCTCACTTTGTGTTTGCTGTTAAAAACGTAATATTGGAATATAATATTGTGAATGTGCTTAATTGCTGTTGAGATTGTCATGATTGTTTTCTGTTTTTAGTGTCAATAAATTTGTTCAAACCACAGACCAAAAATAATCGACTTTGGCCTGGACCGATCTATTGACACTAACAAAGATGTTATATAATGAAATTGTGAATATGCTTGATTGCTATTAAGATTTTCGAGAAGGGTTGTTCAAACCTCACATTGTGCTTGCTGTTAAAAAAGTCATATTGAAATATAATATTGTGAATGTGCTTAATTGCTGTTGAGATTGTCATGATTGTTTTTTGTTATTAGTGTCAATAAATTTGTTCAAACCAAAAAAAAAATCGAGAAGGTTTGTTCAAACCTCACTTTGTGTTTGCTGTTAAAAACGTCATATTGGAATATAATATTGTGAATGTGCTTAATTGCTGTTGAGATTGTCATGATTGTTTTCTGTTTTTAGTGTCAATAAATTTGTTCAAACCAAAAAAAAAAAAAAAAAAAAAAAAAGAGAAAAATTGTTCAAACCTCACATTGTTTATTTGCTGTTAATAGTGTCAATAAAATTGTTCAAACCAAAAAAATGTCAATAAATTGTTCAAACCCAGCCACAATTCAATTCAGGTGCACCTGATATTATGCCTTTTGATCAGTGATGCATTCCAAATGATCAATCAATGCACAAATACGGTACTTCTCAATTTTTTTAGTGCTACCATCGCCATTATCGAATTAATTCCATGCACCTGATAGTCCGCTCCGCAATATATTTGAAAAAAAAATATCACAAAAGACCATTTTTTGGGGTGTGCCTTATAGTGCGGAAAATGCAGTAATCTCTGCTGAGAGTCGTTCATGCATAATAGCATCTTTGTCTTACGGTAACATACAGAAATGAGGGCATCAACATCAAATACGTGTACCAGAACTTCTAAAGTATGGGACTATTTTAGCCTGGGTACAGAGAATAAAAAGAATAAATTCAAAGTTTGCAAAAGAGACCTTGCATATAATGGCGGTAGCTCGGTGACGCGTGAACATTAAAAGAGCATGTTGTACAGTTAAATGAAACAGAATCCGACTTGCCTCGGTAAGATTCGAATAACCTGTTCGGTTTTGATGACATGCATTGTGCATTTCATCTGTGTATATTTGCTATAAAATAGTTTGAGAGTTATGCCAGACTGTGCCTGATAAACATATTTGAAACTTAAGTGTATGCAGCCCAAAGAACAAACATCATTTGTTAAAAATGACAAATTTATATGTTAACGTGGGCAGCACGGTGGTGCAGTGGTTAGCGCGTGTGCGCAACAGTTCTAAGGTCATTAGATCGAACCTCCTGTGTGGAGTTTGCATGTTCTCCCCGTACTTGCGTGGGTTTCCTCCGAGTACTCCGGTTTCCTCCCACATTCCAAAAAACATGCATGTCAGGTTAATAGGCCGGTCCAAAATGTCCCTAGGTGTGAATGAGTGAGCGAATTGTCTGTCCCCCTGTGCCCTGCGACTGGCTGGCAACCAGTTTAGGGTGTCCCCTGCCCACTGTACAAAGATAGCTGGGATGGGCTCCAGCACGCCCGCGACCCTACTGAGGATAAGCGGTGCCAATAATGGATGGATCGATAGTTGGAAAAGTCGTTTAATTTCAAACTGTTGGGAATTGTTACCACTGAATGTCTTCACAAAATGCACATATTTGTTTCATTTACTGTATTTTTCCAGATTATTTTTATTTAACTACGAATCCGCAGTATGTTCATTAAAATATGTCATTTTCATTGTACCCATTTTTATTGTGCTTATCATGATTTGCCACATCATGAAAACATGCTAAATTTAAGAAAATAATAATAATTATCTGATTATTTGACTAAGTGTTTCAATAGTCTGTGACCAGTCGACTTTTAAAATAGTCGTTAGTTGCAGCCAGAGTTTTTCAGCAATGTTCCAGTGTAGAGCAAACGTACAAACCTTTTCATGTCTGAGGAAGAGTAGGACTTCATTGTGCTCATCCACTTGTGAATACTGGGATATTTTTGGAGATCCAGCTCAACAGCACCAATTGCTGACAACACATCTCTGTCCAACTTGGTAGGCGAGTCCCTGTGAAAACGCCAAAGAAAAATAACTTATACCAATACATATTCGAGACACTACGATTAGATCTGTTGTAGAACTTAGTTGTGAATGGCTTAGAATTTTTTTTGTCTGAATTTTCTTTTTAAGAAGGGGTCTTTAAAGTTGCAGCCAATTGCAGATGATAGTATGAGGCCTCAGTATTAATATAAATCACGAAAGTCAATGTCAAGGCTTGCAAACCAAATCCGGCCCCAGATATCACGCGCGTGGTCGTGGTTTTCTTTTATTCCAGGATAAAAACGGATGGAAATAAGAAAAGGGCCGTTTTAAACACAGTCTAAATGAGAGCACAAAACCCCCAAAATATGAAAAAGGACGCTTTTCCGAGCGCATCTAAGAAATTCACATAGTTGCATACAATGTTTTACCACAAGGTTATCGATTAAAATAAAACCAATTCAATTCAATTTATTGTTTACTTTATGAGCATTTTTATATCAAGGGAATTATTCTTTTGTGCCGGTTGAAAATTTAAGATTACTGACAGAGCCATAAAAATGTTACTTCATTCATACGATGATATTTGTTAGCATTTTAGTGGGTTTATTTAACTTCACTAGTACAGGGGTCTTCAACATTTTTAAGGCAAGAGCTACTAATTAGAGAAAAAGGGCACCCGGTTATGTAATCAGGTTCATTTATAGAAAAAGGGTTGAATAGACTCAGTCAACCAATGAAAACATAATTTTGCTAGGAATTCACAATAACCTAGCACTGATGAGCTATTTTCAGAACAGGTGTGTGGGCACCTCTGATGTCCTTAGGGGGCTCGCTGGTGCCCGCAGGCACCATGTTGGAGACCCCTGCTCTCGACCATTTGCGTCATTTAAAAAATATTCAACATTCGATCAGTCAGGAATAGGCCTTCTGTCCTTTTGACTTTGACACCCCTGAAATACATTTTTGATGTCAATGCAGCTTGCTCAAGTTTGATATTGATACCTCAGAGGTATTTCGAAAGATAGGGCTTAAAATTGGGAAACAATTTACCTGCAAATGTTGCCACACTTACAGTGCGTACATCTATAAATTACATGAATTCCATCTTTTAAATGTGTTATTTGAAAGTTAGTGTACTTAGCTGAGCACTAACGTTGAAAGTGAAAAATAGAGGGAGAGCGAAAGGGATCGTGCAACAAAAAGGAGGTGAGGGAGAAAGAAAGTTGGAACTCAATGGGTGTCTTCCCTGCCATATGAATGGATAGATACATCTTGGTTTGAACCAAGGCTCAACGGTATCATTTTTCTGCTCTGCTCTAAGATAGCTGATCACGAAGTAGAGCACCTATTTTCTACCACGCCGAAAGAAAACGTGAAGGATGGCTGAGTCACGTAAAATGTGAGCCCTATATTTCTTGATGGGGCAACCACACTGTGGAGAATAGAACAAAAAAAACAAATGTCCTTTAGTGTTTAGTGTTGTTGTCATCGGTGATTTCTGCGTAACGCCAAATTGAATTCGCTTGTTCTCGTTCCTTAAGGAATAAAGGATAAATGTAGTGTTTCTGATAAGATTACTTAAATGTGAATTTCCCTTCGGGGATGAACAAAGTATCTATCTATCTATCTATCTATCTAATTTGAATGAATATATTGAGGACTCAATTTATGGGTGAAAAATAAGCTCGAGTTTTGAGCAAAGAATGAATAAACCTCCAATTTTGCTTTCGTTATGTATTAAAAATGATGGGAAAATAGGTAGTATTTTCTCTCAAAGGCCGTCATAAGTGTTTTTAGACATCACCGTGGTGTTTTGTCCTGGTGTATTTATTGTGAAAAAGAGAAGCTCGCTATTTTCCCCAGTGCTGCTATGAAAAAACAAACAAGCTGCACTGTATTTAAAGCCACAGTGTTTAAAATGTAGCTTAAAAGTGGCGGTATGTAGTCTGGTACTGACGATACTCTTAGCGTGTTACTTACCCAACAATAAAGAGTCCTCTTTTACTGTGAGGTGGGGTCCTTGGAAGGAACTCATGAGAATTATCCAAAGACTTGTAGGAGGACGCCGAGGAGCCCGAACTGCTGAGGTCTCTGCCACCGTGATCCCACGATTTAGACCTGGCGCACAAGTTGCGCCCTCCCAAAGGCGCCCCCCTCGTCCTACTCATCATTTCAACACTGTCCTCGAATGCCTCGAAGAACTCTTCGGAGCTTCCGTTTCCACCCGCGCACCTTTCCTCAGCGTCGCCTCCCTTCAGGGTGTCGTTGCCGACTGACAGCCTCTTCAAGCCGCAGCTCAGGTCGACCACAGCTGAGGGGCCGCCGTTCCTGTGCCGGCCCCCACCGCTGCTCCTTCTCTCACGGAAAATGTCAGGGCTGTCCGGCGCTTCTTGCAGCGACATGCGCTCGAATTCCACCGAGAGGTTAGCAACAGGCGAGAGCAAACCGGAGCTTGACGGGGAGTTCCGGGGAGGCACGTTATCGCCGTTGGAGGTAGAGGAGAAGCACACACCGTTTTTGCAATCGACAGGCGACAAGAGGTCTTGCTCGACCGTTTCGATCAGGTCGCCCCCGCGGTACTTGAGTCCCATGGGCATGATGTGAACGTCGTGACCTCCCGCGGCGCCTTTCAGGTTTTCCATGGAGGCTGCGGAGGAGGTGATGCAAGTAAGCGCTGCATTCTGCCTGTTTTTCATCTCCTCCAGGCTGATGTCCTCGCCCTCATCCAAGAAGGCACCTACGGAGATGGAGTTGCAGAACTTCTTGGGCTTTCCTGCAACAACAAAGGTTCGTTTGAGGAAAGAACGCGCTCAATGTCCACTTTGGTTTGTTTATAAATGTTGAATAAAACTTCCTACAGATTGCACACTGCTAAATTTAGCAAAGCGCTTGAAGAATATTACGAAGCATCTTCCATGTTTTAAATTTTTTACACATTGTTGATTAGTTACTAAATGGGTTGATCTGATTTTTGTTATTCTATATATTCTTATACTCTTACATTCTTTATTGTGCCTTTAAGCACTTGTTTTCTGTTACACTACACCAGGGGTGTCCAAACTTTTCAGAAAGCGAGCCATATTTGGTAAGCTGAATATGTGTGAGGGCCGAATATTCAGCCTGGTACTCTTTGAACAGTCTTTAATAAATTAACCCTCCATGAAAGGTTTGCAGTGCTTGGCGATCAGCGTAATGACTTCGTAGCATTTTCGTTTTACTGTGAAAAAGCGCTGTTTTGTTAAAAGCAGTTTCGTTAAAACAGTATTTGCGGTGAAAAACCACAAAGTATCCCTTTTTTTTTAGTTACATTTGCCATGTCACAAATGGGGTGGGCTTAAATTTTACTGTGGTCAGCATTACTGGCGGTCCACACAGTAGCTCAGGAGATAAAGCACTCATCTTGGGATCGTCATCTTAGGATTCCCGGCTCCTCCGAGTTATATGTCGAAGTTTCCTTTGGCAAGACACAGAATCCCTAATGCTGGTATATGCTATCGATATATGAGTGTGTGTGAATGGGTAGGTGTAAAGCGCTTTGGGAGGTCTTCATTGACTTCAAAAGCGCTTATAAATGCAGACCATTTACATTTAAATTATGGCAGAGGCCACGGGCCAGCAACATTTTTATCGTGGGGCATAACTGGCCCCAGGTGGGACTTTGGACATGCCTGCATTACACTATAGCGATACGAAGTGGCCAAGTAATACACACAGTCCCTTTAAAGAAAACACTTAAGATTCTAAAGTCACGTCAAGTCAAGTCAAATTTATTTATATAGCCCTTAATCACAAAAATGTCTCAAAGGACTGCACAGGATTACAATGACACAATTACCTGAACAACACAGGAAGATGGTTTAAATTAACTTGAGTAGTAAATCTGCCCAATAATTTTCCAACTGATGAGTTACTGTTGACCTAATTGTATAAAGTATGTTGTGAATGTGTGTTTGAAGTATGGTCTATGCTGAATAATTGTGTAACAATGTTTCTTTTCCTGTACCAATCAGTAAAAAAAAATTCCCAATAACATTTTAAAGTACCTGGGGAAGGCGTTTTAAATCTGTTGCTTGTCTCATTTTCGCCCTCCTCGCAAGTTTGTGGAAAGAAATCCCTTTTGCTTAAGTATTCTTCCAGCTTATTAAGTCCCTTAGGTGATGACAGATCGACAAAGCTGTCAAGGAAATCCCAATATTCCGCCCAGGGATGACCCATCTCGTGAGCCAAATCTCTGTCAGAACAACAGGTATAAGTATTAACCACTAGAGATGAATAATGCACAATTATACACAGTGGACACTTATGCCGTAGACTTACCTGCCAACACGCTCTGCACCACGGCTAGGGTCTGACTTGAGAATGTGGTGGAAATGCTCCGCACGATTCCTCGGCGGTGTCTTCCAGGAGCGGCGGAAATCACCTGCCTACAGCAAGTCATGATGGGTTCTTAAAGGTAATCCTAATTTCTTTAACATGCAAAATGTGAGGAAATAGTACACATTTCTGGCATAAAATCTATACATATTTTATTGGTATATTCCATATATTTTCCGAGAATGCATTTTGAAGACAGCTTGTCTTGTTTTTGTCTTCCTTGGCTGCTTCATCCTCGCGGAACACCAGCACCCAAGCAAGCCATTTATACCATATTGCTTTACGTCTTAATTGGAGGTTATGAGTGTTTTAAGCAAAGTTTTGGTAAATTTTGTGGGATACCTAGGTGTTGTGAGGCAGATGGAAGCAGTAATGGTACAACAGGGGGTGAGCAACCAAAGAGGGCTGACTGGTAAAAGAAAAAACAAAACAAAACACGGAGAGCCGCCAACGGAGTACTAACCAGGACAGTTCAACAGAGGCGGTCGCAGCCTTGACGGAAAAACGCAAGGCTAGCCGACCCAAAAACACTAAGTGAGCATCCAGGCCATGAGGGAACAAACAACGAAAAGCGACAACGGTTGCGGCGAAAACATAAAAACCACAGAACACGGCAAAACTGGCGCAAACTCCAGGCTAGCAGATTTTTTTTTAAAATGCAGTAATCACCCAGGATAACCAAGAATGAAGTATGAAAAGCGGTGATAATCACGAAATCCATGAGGAATAAATCCAGAGACACAGCAAATCCAGTTCTAATGCAAGACTAGTCGGCCAAACAACTCACGGTGGGCAGCCAATGAATGCCAACGAGGAGCAAACTAATTAGGAAAGCCCTCGGCAGCCCCGACCCTAATGGGGAGCTCGAATGACAAAATTAAACAAACCACATAACACTTGTTGAACTCACAAAAAGCCGCAATTGCCTCCCTAAACGAAAGCAAAGGCCAATGCCGTAAACTTATCCCACACAGCCTTCGGAGAGCGAAGCAGGCAACTCGGACAAAAAAGTCAACATGCCCCTAGCGGCAGGGTAAGTAAAGTTCTAATTTCTCCAGGCAATCTCTGTTCAGTACAGTCGCTATCTGTTTCAGAGCTGGGCTCACATGTTGTGTTAATGAGATTCACCATTTTGAAAGTGTTGTAATCTTTCAACGCCGCTCTACAGCAAATGAGCCTGATGGGTCAACTTTAAGACTTAATTTCTCGAGTTCCCCGGCGCGACCAATATTTTCCAACCTGCTTATATGATTGTGGGGAGGAACTGATTCTGTTTGGGAATACCTTTAATGATACAGCATTGAATGCAGATAAGAGGTGAACGAATATCTTACTTTGGAAGGACTAAGTGGACCAGCAAAGGCTGTGACAGTCATCAGCGGATCTAGCGGGCTTTTGGCGTGTCGCTGGATCAATGAAAGGCTTTCCGAGGCTTCTGGCGACCACGGGGCACCAATGATGGGCTGGGAGGCGTTGTCGGCGGGCCTGAGCAAAGGGATGTAGCAGCGGTCTAAGGGTAAACACAAGGATGGCGTCATGCACAAGAATAGTCTTTGAGATCTTTTTCAACGTATCAAGATTAAAACCAAATTGAGCCTCATTTCAAAAATATATTATTGAAAAAGGTTTGATTTACCTTCCAAGTATTCACTTATTTTTTCTCTGACTTCTTGGGTCGAGTTCTTTCTGTCACAAACGATCTAAAAAAAATTATTAAAAGGGTTATTAAATGATGTCAGAGGCAGCTGCCACAACTCGAAAAAACTAAAATGTGGATTATTGGTCCAATTTATTGTGACCTCTTCTTGAACGCCACTCTGAACATTGAAGACAGCAATATCACTTAAAGTGACTCGGTCAAAAAAAGTTTAGGCGTTATATTTGACCCCAATTGTTCAATTCAGTTAAATATTCAGTTAAATATTACTAGAACAGCTTTTTTCCATCTTTGCAACATTGCGAAGAATCTTTTGATTCTGTCACGATCTGATGCTGAGGTTATAATTCATGTTTTGGTTATTTCGATTACTGTAATGTATTTGTCTCTGTTCTCCGATGTTTAGCATAAAAAATTTTGAACTAATGTGAAATTCTGCAGCACGACTTTTGACTAGGACAAGCATTTGCTCATACAGTTCTGTTCAAATCAATAGCAGTGCAATGCGATTAACCAGAAAATCCCTGGTTTTTAGTAAAGAAATTTCTGTTATATCCCAGAGAAGTAACCAGTAGACAGGGTTGGATAGGGTTACTTTAACTTGATTACTTTCAATTACTTTTGGATTACTCAAATACCAAATATGCTAATAAAAGACAAAAGAAACTAAATGTGATTAAAATTACTAAATTTTGTGCAGGCTTGGGGAGTAACGGAACACGTGGAACAGCAAAAATGATGTTGGCAAGCTGTGCGGATTTATTTTCATTTTGTTTCTGTCGCATTTTATGTTAGTTTTGCCAGAGATCAAAGCCAGGAGAGAAAGCTTACCACGTGTTGTGAGTCATAATTTTATTCATATTTAGTTTCTTTTGTCTTTTATTAGCATATTTGGTATTGGAGTAATTGAAAGTAATCACGTTAAAGTAACCCTACCCAACCCTGCCAGTAGGTGCAGTAGATTCTCAGAAAACAGTCAAGACCCAGCATTCATAATAGGCATGCTCCGAAGGCTGTCCAATTGGGCAAATAGGTCAATGAGGTGTGTTAAAAAAATAGCAGTGTGGCAACCAATCTCTGAGTTTATCAATTTTGGGGGAAAAAAAACCCCAAAACAATCAATGTGATTCAAGTGGCGCTTGTTTAAAGATGAAGCTAGCACAGGTTGAACATGCATTTGAGGAAAATGGGTCGTCAAGACGCTGCTCTGAAGAATGGTGTTTTCTGAGAATCTACTGCACCTACTGGTAACTTGTTTGGCACGTAACAGTAAAAAATATATGAAAACCTGAGATATTCTAGTTAGTCACATTGCACTGCTATTATTTTGAACAGCGGACACAAACCGTCTCACTGTCAGTTTAAAGATGTGACTCTAAGGTTCTGTTGCTAACATACATAAGTTTACATGGAGCAACAGATTTTATTGTGCCCTATGTTCATGCTCAGAGCCTCAGCTTGGAAAAATGTTGGTCTAGAAGTGATTCGAATACTCAAAAAGAAATCTGAAGCTCGAGAGCGTTCTTCAATTGGGCCATGGTGCTGTAGTATTCTTTGATCTCTGAGATGAGATCTGCAACCTCAGCGGACACATCTAAATATAGACTTACTACAGCCTAGCAGGCCTTCATAAGGCGGCCCATCAGCCTCTAGAATCTAACCAGCTAAAGCAAAACGGCAAAAGTATAATGATAATTTATCACCACAGTAATAAAATAAGTGAATAGCTCAATTTTCTTATGCCGAATTGAGATTTATGCCTAAATTGGTTTCCCATCGAACAAGTGCCCAGGGTGGTCAACCAAACATATTGCAGATAACAAAACAAACAGCAATTATGTTATTAATGTGATAAGGTAAAAAATCAAAATGTTGTTTTGGTGGCACTCTTGCTCATTGAAAAAACATGGAGCATTTTTCTATAAAAAGCAATTTTCTTAAATCATTAATTGTATTTATTAAGATATTAAATTCCCGACAACAAACCTAGTCCTTATTCTGAGTTTCCAAAGCATATAATCAAATTTATTTATTGACAAAAGGTTACAAAACATATTAATTTGCTTTAAATCTGAGCATTCCAAAATTAATTTGATGAAAGTATCTACTTTTATACAAATATCAAATGAAATTTAACATGTAAAATTCTGTAAGTATATTTATTGAAGAAAAATTGGATTGGTCTTTTTTTCCTCATGTATTACAAAGGCATCAAATTTTAGACTTTATATGAAATCAAGTATTAATTTTTTTCCCATTCTTGGCCCCTGTGCTAAATTATTTCAAAACAATGTGGCCTTGACTTGAAGATTTTGCCCAAGCCTGATCTAGAACATGCTGAATCAGTCAAGACTTTGAGATAGAATAATTGTCGTTGATGGGACTTTTTGAACAATTTCAGTTATTACTTATGTTTACTGTTGATGTTGCCGGCATGTCTGTTACCCTTGCAACATATACTGCAGCCTTGTCTGAAAGGGGGACTACCTCAGATGGAATCTCTTCTTAAGGCTTCTTAATTTTCCTCATGCTGAGGTTTATTGGATATTTTGCTTGTCCTTGTAGGTTTCAGATCAAAAGATTTTGTTATGGTGTTCAGTGCTATCCTTAGACACTCTTTCTGATTAAGGGCTATACAAATAAATGCGACTTGACTGTAGCTGGATTTGCAAGGGGAGGAATGGGCTTTTGGTCTTCTAAATTTAGTCAACAATGTGTAGTAAGGGATGGTAGGCAAAACATTTAGAGAGCAAGCCATAAGGTCACACAAACAATGAGAAATTTGCTGCAAATTTATACACAAACATCTTTTGTAAGGAATTACAGCCTAGAGCCGTTAATTTTAATGACGTTATGGCAAGTTTCCCCCAATTCTTTTTCTTTCTATTTGTAGCTGAACATCAGTGAACACTGCAAAGCTATTTTCAGATCTCGAATTGTCCCGAAGTCAAAGAGCTGAGATCACAGCTGTGTGTTTATTGTCACTACATGTTGATCGATGAACCATTGTGCAACCCCTCAAGATGACACCACCCTTAACCAAGTTTTCTTTTACAGGATGTCAGGAAAAAGATAGCTTTAATATCTATTCTAAAGTTGCAGTCTCTGGACCGCCGCATAACAATTTCTTAAGATATTGTGCTATTTAGGAGCAACAACAATTCTTTACTCTAACATTTGCAGGTTGACCAGATCAAAGTAAAATGTATTATTAAACTTTGCATACAGGAAAGGGTAAAAGAAAGCCTGATAAAAAAGCATTATATTGCCGTTTTAAAATACCAGTAAATGTTGCATCCTTGCTTGGAACTCATGCCACGAGTTCCATTTCAAATTATATTTAACAAATATTGCTTTCAATAGCTAATATAATCGAAAAAATAAATAAAATTATATATATATATATATATATATATATATATATATATATATAAAATGAACTTGCTAATAAAAGAAGAATTATCAGCACATTTGTTATGAGTCCGCTTTTGTGATTGCGTGAATTGTTAATGCATCAGTGACGTGCTGTTAGGGGAAGTGGTTGTGGTTATGCTTTACATGGAAATGCAAAACTAAAAATATATTGGATGGTTATAGTTATAGGCGGCATATCGGCCGGGTGGTTAACGCGTAGCCCCATGGTGCGGGAGTCCAGGGTTCAGCTTCCCCTGCCTGCATGGGTTTTCTCTGGGCACTCCGGATTCTTCACACATTTCAAAGACATGCATGTCAGGTTGATTGGCTGGTGCAAATTGTCCCTAAGTGTGACTGAACGAGTGAGTTGTCTGCCTCTGTTTGCCCTGCAACTGGCTGGCAACCAGTTCAGGGTATCCACTGCTCACTGCCTGAGGATAGCTGGGATGGGCTCCAGCACCCCCGCGACCCTACTGAGGATAAGTGGTGCTAAAAATAGATAGATGAAGGGATAGTTATATTTATGGGCAAAAGAGCAGCTCGGTGGTTAGTGCACAGCCCCACGGTGCTAAGGTCCAGGGTTAAATTCCAGCTACTAGTGTGTCCAGTGCTGAGTTTGCATGTTCTCCCCCTGCGTGGGGTTTTCCCCACCCTAAAAAACATGCATAGCAGCTCCAAATTGTCTCTAGGTGTGAATTTGTGTGTGAATTGTCTGTATCCGTGTGCGCTGTGACTGGCTGGCAACCAGTTAATGGTGTCCACTGCTCGAAGAGACCTGAGACTGAATGTTTAAATTTATTCACTGTTTAAATCATTTCTCATTTTACAATTATTGGATTTTCTTGAAAATTGCTGTATTTTCACATTATATGAAAATTAGTATAACAATTAGTACGTAACGTATCACTGTGCCGAGTATCTGCAGATGCAGAGTGAGGCATGCAATTCTCTTGCCTCTTTGCAGAGGGCAAGAGTGTAACCAAGGATTGAATGGGTGTACAACTCCTGCATAAAACAATATAATTACCGTATTTCCCGCACTATAAGGCGCACCTAAAAGCCTGTATTTTTTTCAAAAGCTGACCATGCGCCTTATAATACAGTGCGCCTTATATATGGATCAATATTAAGTCGCAAAGTCTTGCAACTAAGGCAAGCAGCCGCCGACTAGATTTTCCCCCGAAGGCGAAGTAGTCCGCGGTGTATGCTGGGATTTATATACCGGCGTTTCATTTCCTAACCAATGTGTCAATCATCATTTGAATCAGTCACTGTTGGCTAAAGTTATTCGGAGGTAAAGGTGCGCCTTATAGTGCGGAAAATACGGTAGCTATAATATTAGCAAGCTAACAGCAAGTAAAGCCATCCAGTAATTATTTTTGCTCATTGCATAGACTTTTTTCATAATGGAGGATTACCTTTCTATTTTTAATTTCATTCAAAAGGAGCAGTACTTAACCTTTAATTATAATATAAGGGAATATAACACTTTGGTCTATGCTACAGTTCATCTATTTCTATTTTGTTCTGCCAATCAACTGAAAAATAAGATGTAGGTTTATTTATTCTTACATCTGACTGTGCCTCTCCAGACATGAAACTCCCGCACGTCATTGATATGTATCTATTAAGTAAGAATACTCATTAAAACTAAGATTTGAAACCACTGAGAACCATAGAATTGTAATTATCTTGTTACAGCATTTCAATATTATTGGACATATGAAAGGTTTACTTTAAGAAAAGCCAATCAAGACCTTGTTTTTAAATTGAATGGATTCAGTAAAGTTGAACTTTTTTCATTAATTCTGTTAAAACACTGCGTTTCTGAAGTTTTGGGAACATTATTTAGCTCATGTTGGACTTGAAAAGTTAACTATTGTATTTTCATTTAGAAATTGCAATACGTTTTTTTAGAATCACGTTTTCTTATTCCGTTTGCATCAAGTAAAAAAAATCCAATATATGGAAACGAAAAGTGTGTGATTGAATAAAATTTTTTTAAAAACACACGTCACAAGGCTTGTGGCCATCACTGTTGGTGCAGTTCTTATCTGTGTCAGGATGCGAGCAGAGCACGTTGACCACATCTGGACAGCCAAACTTGCAAGCAAAGTGGAGTGGAGTCTCAAAACCCTGACAGGTGAAAACAAAAACATTAAATGTAAGAAAAAACAAAACAACGCTTCAGTCAAATATGTTTAGTTATGGGAAAAATGGCTAAATTACCGCCTTGTCAGGAGTGTTGAGGTAAAGATCGACAATGTAACGTATGCGCTTTTGAAGCATGTCTTCTTGGTCATCGGGGTACATGAGTCGCATAAATTCTGAGTTCTCCAAAGTATCAAGAAGAAGTTGTGCGATTCCTGCTTGGTTCTCCTTGGCAGCCACGTGCATCACGTTGTACCTGCAGCCCTCCTGAGCACATATTGAAATCAAAAGCGATTAATCAAGTGCACTTGCTCGATCAACTGGCAATACTATCATATCGTTGTTAAGAAAAAGAATAAAGGAAAAACAATCCCTAATCGAGCTGCCACTACATTTTACAATAGCGCCAAATCTCACGGACACTTAGGAAAAGTTTAGTGAACAGATTTAATCAAATGTTTGATATGTTCACCTGCACAATAGTGGGGTTATCCCCTGAGCCAATGAGATAGCGTGGGTTGCTCCAGACAATCTCTAAGAAACCCGCCTCATCTCCCTTCTCCACAGCTTTTCTGAGCTTGGCCGTTAAGTCCTGTGTGCGAGGGCTCTTAAAACTGTTGGCCCGTTCCCTGTTGATCGTATCCACCTCCATCATGTCTAGTATGAGCAGAAAAATAGCAAACTTGACAGTGAAAATGTCACTGTTTTTTGAAAGAATAGTTTAGAACTTGAGAGACACACTTAGATATATGTACATTTAGAGAATGGACTCCATAATATAAGATTTACCTAGTGTACCTTTACCGGTGACTTGTCCTGGCTTAACAGGGGATACACATGCCAAAGATTTGCTGGGAGAGGGGAAATAGTCACACATCCCCTTGGCAAACTTCTCAGCATCCTCCCGATGGGAAAAGGCTTTAAAACGTGCTCCTTTCATCCCCTTTACAGCTTGAAGGGCATCTTTCTTATCCGTATATACATGTGCTCTTTCTGTAAACAAGCAACGATAAGGATAAGTACATGCTTGTTTTTATAAAGGATCCTGAAACATGTGAAAGTATTTTCTTTTATCAAATCACATTTACATCACTTGTCCTGGCGGATAACGAAAAACATCATTGAGTTTAAAGATAGACATTGAACAATGACACTATCTCAGAGAGGTTTAGAAGCTTAAATACTAATGCCTGAAAGCATTTAAAAACAACAGCTTTTGAGTTGAACCGAGAAAGTAGGACAATGATGAAGGTAAAAATAAATAAACCAGCAATCGTCTTGTTTAGCTTTAATTGGGAATAGATGTACAGTATAGTCAGTATTAGTGATATATTGTAAATACAACGGTTGATAAAGAAGTGTTCTTTATAGGTTTTTTTATTGGACAAATGCAAATATTTTATCGGATGCCAGTTCCTTATTTTGACCCTTTTTGCGCAATGTTGTTTTGACTATTACGTCATTGTCGCTATCGGTCAATCATGTAGCCGTTTTTTATTTCTGCACCCCTTAGGGATGATTTTTTTTGTAACCTTGAAGATTTAATAAAGACAAAACATAAAGAGGGCTGCAGTTCAGGATGAATTTCTCTTATCTGAAGGCCCCACTCCTGGTCCTCCTTGGAAGTTCAAAATCCATTAATGGCTTCTCTCCTTATTTTGACTGACTACTAAAGTTTAAACTTAACAGACCTAAATAGATACAATGACATATGTAAAAAAATGTACCAAAAGATGGCTAGCAAAAAGCAACCAATAATATAATAAAAGGATTGTGGTTTGTGAAAACAAAAAGCAATGCTTCTTACCATTTCGAGATAAAACATCCTCCCGCAACGGGCATACTCCATAATAAAAAGCTGGGGATACTTGTGCTGCTTTTGAAGGCGTTGTGATGTTGGATTGAGAACTAGCGATGCCCTCTTCCTCTGGCGGGTTGAGACCCACACCATATCCAAAGTCAAGTTCCTCACTTGGGCTGCTGCTTGCCGCAATAGTTGAATTGGTGCATGGAAAAGGTTTTTCATGATCAGCTGCTGGAGTCGCAGCCTTCGCACAGGCACCGTTGTCCGTTTCAGTGGTATCACTCTCTGCAGCAGCGAGCATTCGCGCCAACTTTTTTTCAAAGATGGATCGGGTGGTGGGCGTGATGGCGACACACTTCAGGTCTGTCCGAGCAAATTCCTCCCGTAGCTCATCAGCAGTTAGGCCCTTCAGCCTGGTCAAAACCGCCTCCATTCTTCAGCTCCACATAAAACACCAGTTGATAAGTCATTTTTTTAAAAATAGATAAGAATATTGCATTACTATTGCAAAGATTTGTAAATCCTAAATCTCACAAAGATGACAGTGGGGCTATACAAACAATGATCACAAAATAGCAATCCTGAAAAATCAGATTGAAAATGGAACTCGAGCTTGCAAACACATGCAGGTTATAAAATGAAAAATAATTCATGAAGTGGCTATTGATAATCCGTTTGCATTTGGCTACAGCAGCACTTAGGCAAGGAATATGGTCCACATTTCATTTTAGCAACACAGACGTCAGAGTGTTTGTACAGGTAATGTATCTTGCAAACGATCTAAAACTGTTTTTTTTAATGCTGTATGCTGACTTAAGCATCATTAAATAATTTGGCCAGTGTTGTATCATACATCTTGTATTTTAGGCAAAAGCAGTTATCTCCATCTCTTCTATTTGAACAGTCCTATGGTCAGCTATACACCGTCAAACCTGTCACACAATGTGAAAATCATCTGCTTTTCCATGACCAACATATTGATAGACGCAAGTCGCTTGGAACCACATACAATACTCAATTTAAGAAAATCAGATAACCACACGCGTACAACTAGCCTATGCTAGCGAGTTTGCAATCATATCAATGAGGTTGGACAGTCGGGCACTGTGCATGGCTAGCATGGCAGGATCAGCCCTGATAAAATCCTGCCCAAATAGGAGGAACGTAAGCCATTTGGGGAAAGCTTCACGTGTGCATTGCACAATATTGGATATGATTACATATTAGTTCAAAAAGTCGTCTGGAATAGTCGACCGATTGCATGCTGTCACACCCAACTGTCATTTGAGGTGCATTATCGGGCTGCAACGTACAAATTCGATACGCCTTCGGGGTGATGAAGCCAATAAAAGAACAAAAGTACATCTGATGATATATTACAAAAAAAGATGAGTAGTCATACTCACAGAATAACATGTTTTGTATTTTGCAATGAGCTTTAAAAGGCCCTTGATAGTTTAGCAAGGATAAAGTGGTGGACAGACACAAAGCTGAGGACGGTCTGATAGTCTCGTCTCATTGTTTACAACGTGTTGTGCGCATGCTCAGTTCCACGAGAGTGGGAATGTCACGTTCCCCATCTGCAGGGATTTTTAAGTTTTATTTGGAGTTCACGTATCTGATTCTGGCATTAAGTACAATGACAAATTATTATTTTTATTGTTTTCAGTTTTGATTGAAAGGTTTTTACCTTTGTGTATGTACAAAAGCGTAGATTGTCCTTCTAAAAGAAACTGTTTAAATGCCGTCAATGTTAACACCCACGGGATAACACAGACAAGAGTAGTCGATTTTTGTAAGAAAATTCCATACCTGAAATAGTCATCTGAAGTTAACAGTAAAAACATACCCATGAAAAAGCACCTAGAAGTTTTACGTGTATTTTGAGGCGGTCCTACTGACGTTAAGCCTCTTTGAATCACCATAACCGTTTCATTCCTATTTGAATCAGCGAATGTTTGACAGTGTGTCGTATTAATTGTCCGTAAAGAAAGTACAACGCAATATTAAACTAAAATGACAAAATATAAAGACAATTCCCACCTCCTCCTCCTTCTCCACACCTCGTCTGCCTGGTTTCAAAATACAGAACGACAGGACCTGGTGGTGCCCGAAGCTGTGCCTGAATACAATTGTGTCTGTACTCTTTGTACTACTGTACTGTAACTCCACTTCTTCAACTACTTCGTTTCCTCCAAACTGTGGAATGCAATTCGTCTCTATTTCCACGGAAATTCTGAAATATCAACTAATAAACACTATCATACCTCCATTCTACCTCTTTTTAGGTGATGTCAATCACAAATAGCAAATGTATAATGATAACAAAAATCACATTTCCTGTGAGACAAACCGAAAATGGAATAATAATAATGAATTCAATGACACTGTGATAAATAGCATGAGGTCTACGTATTTAGAATTATTGAAAGCCCTCAACGTTAAAGGGACAGTGTGTAGTATTTGACAACTGTAGTGTAACCAAAAACAAGCGTTAATAAGCACGATAGGGGTGGGCAAATTGATCAAAAAATTGATATCATCGATTCCAAGGAAGAACCTGAATAAGATCAATTCTATTGTGTTGCATAGCGCAGCACCTCACTCTCTTGCCCAGGGCCCTTGACCACTTTCTATGTTTATGCCTGGTTGAGTGACTGACAGACACACCTTTAGTCCTTAGCCTACCTGGCCACTAATTAGCCTGCTGATTCATCATTCCGGCCAGGCAGAGGAGAGAGCAAAATAGTCAACTCAAGTCAAGTCATGTTTATTTGGCCCTGCTGTTGAACAAAAGAGTGTGTTGTGTCACCCTGACCCGAGTGACTTGGCCGCTTTCTTGTGTCCCGTTTCATCTGGAGGGACGAAAGCATGACCAACTTAGGTGGCGAGGTGCCTAACTTGTTTGGGCATTTGGGTTGGCCATGGTCCTTTCCCTTTTATTTTCTTTGTTATCGTATGTGTTTGTCTTGCTGTCGGTCACCCCTCTTGAGGGATATGACCAAGGTAGATAGATAGACATATGCTATAGAATAGAAGTGTGTTTTAAGCTTAGATTTAAACATTTCCACTGAGGTTGCAGATGGAATCTCAGGGGTAAGAGCATTTCACAGCACCGGGGCATGTATGGAGAACGCTCTTGAACCTGCGGATCTCTTCTTGGCTCTTGGGATCACTTGTAGACCAGCATTTTCAGAGCGAAGGCTCCAGACCCGAAGATAGGGGCAATTAAATCTGAAATATATGAGGAAGCAATATCTAATAGCATAGGGCGAATTTTATCAATATTGCGAAGATGGAAAAAAGCTTTTCTAGTAATATTCTTAATGTGTGTTTGAAAGGACAAATCGGGGTCAAATGTGACACCTAAATTTGTGAGGAAAATGAAAATGTAAGCACAGAGCTGTGTGGACTTATTTTTTAACTGCTGTACGGCAAGCCAAGTCATGTCATGTTTATGTGTATAGCCCTTAATCACAAGAAGTCTCAAAGGGCTGTACAGGCGACAGACTACAATTACACTATCCCTACATGAGGGTAGTGAAAAACTCAGAAACTTCAGCAGGCGTAAAATGAAGTTACCTTGAGAAGTGTTTACATCCAGTCCCAAAACACACCTACTTTCATATTAACCTCATACTCTTGTCCGTCCCGAGGGAGAAGAATGAGCCTGGTTGTTGCACGGTGCATGCAATTTGAGCCATCGTACTTGGACCTGATGTATGCCATCATCTAAAAGTTGCTTCATCGGTCAATAATTTGAAACAGGAGGCTGTCAACCGGACATTCTGTTTTTACCTACATTCCATGTTGATGCTGTCTGTGTATTACCAGCTTTTTCTATCTTTCCAACATTGCAAAAATTTGCCCTATGCTGTCCCAGGCTGATGCCGAGATTATAATTCATGCCTTTGCCTCTACTGTCTTGATTACTGTAATGTACTACTCTCCAGTCTCCTGAGCTTAAGCATCAAAAGCTTGCAGCTGGGACAAAATGCTCAGTAAAGCTATTAACCAGGACAAGAAATATGGATCACATTACCCCCGATTTTAGCTAACGTTCACTGGCTCCCTGTAAATTCAAGATGAGATTTTAAGGTTCGTCTTTATACAAAATTTTAATGGACTTGCCCCTTACATCCTTTTGTTCCTGCTCAGAGCCTTTGCTCAGAAGAAGCTGGTCTACTAGTGATCACAAGACAAAATAATAATAATAATAATAATAATTTCCTTTGTATTGTCATTCTTTGTAACAATGTACACAGAACGAAATGTCGATACACCTGACCCGTTGTAACGAGCCGATGCAGCCGCAGCCAAAAATACGTAGGTTGGAGAGCGTTCTCCATCCAGGGCCCAATGCTGTAGAATGCTCTGTCCTCTGAGATTGGATCTTCCACCTCCGGAAGTGTTTACAGCAAAGGACAATGCCAGATGTAATTTTTAGAATTTTGTTTATTTGAAAAGGAAAAAGTATGCTCCATAAACCCATGTCACATACTAAAACATTTTAGCCAAAGATGATTCTCAATATCTGTGTGGTAAAGTGGTGTGTAGCAACACCACAAATTGACATGAACCGATGAATAAAGCTGACTTTGCAGAGAGCAATGAGCTGCAACCAAAAATGTAAAAACGTTACTTTTCCTGAACAAAAACCTGTAAATCCATTGTCACTATGGTAAGGGAGACAATGAGAGACAATATTTTCATCAATGACTATATTTTCAAATCGCTGTGCAATGAAAGGTATTTTTTATTTTTTTTGTTGACATCGTTATACAGTATTTGAATTTGTTACATGTCAGTTTTTTTGGTTTGACACTCTTTTGTTCTGAAACAGTTGTAACAAAAATATTTATATTAATTTTATATTACAGTCAAAGTTTGCATTGTAGTTATCTAATAAAAGAATAAACTTTTTTAGTTTTAATTGTAAACTAATTCAAGGGACGTGGGGTTCAATTATACAATGATAATAATATTTTCAAGCAAAAAGTTTTTATCGGATTTGTATCGATCGATACTACAATGTAATTATTTGGATCAGTTTGATACCAAAATTCCCTGTATCGCCCACCCCCCAAAGCACAAGCAAGAATACATATTACGGAGAGACAAAAACGAACAAATACATTCCCTTTTTTTTTCCCCGAACCTTTTTTAGTTTTTTTTTGGTACCTGTAGCAGCAAAATGGAGGACAATTAAGTGAGTTCCAGTGAGGGAAAGTCTCATCTTATTTAAAATATACAAGTATTTTTAAAATGTCACATGTATATTTGCTCATTATTTAAACAATATTTGTGTTTTTTAAAAACAACTTACATTTTTATACCAATAAAAGGGGCCAAATAATACACCTCATCCATTTAAAGAACATTCAAAATTCGGTTATTTTCAAAATTGCCATGTTTTCTTTGAAAAACGGGAAAAACAGATGATATCTTCAAAATAATCCAAACAAATGTTTCATTTACAAACCAACCCTCAAAATTTTTCTTAAAAGCAAAATGGGTGCTAATCTTTCAACCTATGAGTTTTTAAAAAAATATATATGTTTATATGATCTTCGTGTACGATATGCATATTAATTTTAAAAAAGATTTTTATTTAATAAATGAGTTCTTTCCAGCGGGCAGCACGGCGGCGCAGTGCTTAGTGCGTGTGCGGCACAGTTCTGAGGTCATGGGAACCACCTGCGTGGGTTCAAATCCAACTACCGGCCTTACTGTGCGGAGTTTGTATGTTCTCCCCGTGCTTGCGTGGGTTTCCTCCGGGCACTCCGGTTTCCTCCCACATTCCAAAGACATGCATTTCAGGTGAATTGGCCGGTCTAAATTGTCCCTAGGTGTGACTGAGTGAGTTGTCTGTCCCCGTGTGCCCTGCGATTGGCTGGCAACCAGTTCAAGGTGTCCCCTGCCCACTGCCCAGAGATGGCTGGGATGGGCTCCAGCCCCCCCGCGACCCTAATAAGGATAAGCAGTACAGCTAATGAGATGAGATGAGTTTTTTTCACTCCTAAGAGTCATTACACGTTGTTGCTTTAAAGAAACACACTTTACATTTATGAATATTTATTCATCCAAAGAATGATTAAAATGAGGTTTTAAAATTGAAGATAACATCTGTTCATTTTCCAAAAATAATATTAAAACGACTGACAATATGTTTTTCCCATGTCTACATATACTAAAGTTTATATTCAGTTTTGGATTACTCCTGTTAGCTCCCCTTTTTCTACGATCTTATCCATTCGACCTTATCATATTACATTTTGTACATTCATACAAAATAAAAAAAGAAGGATCTCATCTCATTAGTTACACCGCTTATTCTCATTAGGGTCACGGGGGTGCTGGGGCCCATCCCAGCAATCATCGGGCAGTGGGCAGGGGACACCCTGAACTGGTTGCCAGCCAATCGCAGGGCACACAGGGACAGACAACTCACTCGCACACCTAGGGACAATTTGGACCGGCCAATTCACCTGAAAAGCATGTTTTTGGAATGTGGGAGGAAACCGGAGTGCCCGGAGGAAACCGACGCAAGCACGGGGAGAACTACAAACTCCGCACAGGAAGTCTGGAGCTGGATTTGAACCCACGCAGGAGGTTCCCAAGACATTAACTGTGCCGCACATGCGCTAACCACTGCGCCGCTGTGCTGCCTGAAAGAAGGATCACTAAATCTCATTTAATAAATAGACGATTTTTATCCACAAAAAAAATATCAAAAATATATGTGTGGCGAGCCGTCCATTTCACACGTAGGCCTTAAGTAGTGCTATGTCTGAATCAATCCCACCCTCAAAAACCTCAATAATAACCTTTTTAAATTGCAATCTTATTTCGGAATATAGCCACATTTTAGTCACCAAAAATCATTTCTATTTGTGCAGATAATCAATCATCCTTTCTTTACTCACAAATATTTCAAACACTCTGTTGTACAGATTACCCATGTGTGTCAGTTCCATTAAGAAGTTCTTTTCTATCGCCTCCAAAGCTAATGCTGAAAGTCGAACCTGTCCTGGCGTATTTAATTTTTTTAACAATTTTTTTTTGGGCTGAAAATGTCAGTTTGACAGAAGCAGTGGACACGGGATGTTTTTCTTCTCCTTTTCATTATAGTACTTCCGTAACTGCCTCTTAGCTATTCATAGTTTGTGAAACTACTGATGATTTCTTAGGCCTTCTAGAAGGCCCTGGATCCACCAACTTGAAATCTGATTGGCTAAACCATGTTTTATTATCACTCATTTTAAGCCTCAGGGCCTGAAGAAGTGATCGTGAAGGCCTCTGGGTAGATTTCTGAGCAACAAGCAACGGCTGACATGTGATAGGTTAAAATCTTAAATATGAAAGCACAAATCTGGAAGCTGCGCAACCAGGGAAAAAGCAAATGTACGGAAGCTGGCAGACGATTTGGAATTGTTAAACATTCACAGACATAATCAACTTTAGGATTCATATATTTTTTAAGGCCAGCAGAAAGGCTATGCAGGCCCTGATGGCTCAAAAATTTTGTAAACAATTTTTTTTTTTGGGCTGAATCTTTAAAGCTTCAAAGTGTAATATTTGACCTTTAGATGACGCTGTGTTGTCTGGTACGAGCAAGGGTGGCAGGCTGCAGGAAGAACATGGCGCCAATCCAAGAAGGGATTCTACGGTCAAAAAGAAACATTCCTCGACCTTTTTTTTTTTACAAAAATAAACATTAGCGTGATAGTTCCTGTATTTTTGCAAAGTATTTGAATCAATGTCTTTTTTTTTACTGGATGAGTTTTTTCTCACCAATAGGAGGCTCTTAGGATTACCCACTGTTAATTTAAATTAACAATTATAATATACAAATAGCATTTTAGAATATCCCCCGCTGTTTTGAGTTAACAAGACCTACTTATTTAGTTTTCTACGTACTTCTGCATTTGTTGCCTTGAAAATATTAGTTTTGTATCGTTTGAATGTTTCATGCCAATTTTGTTTGGAATGATGCAATGTTCTAAAAACTTTTTCTTCCCGTCTTTTAGTGGACCAATTAATTTAACCCTGTATGCCAAGGAGTGTTGTCATTGTTAGAGATGTGGAGCACATCTGGATTGATTACCCAGTCCAAATAAGATATACAGAAATGTGTTATTAAATGCAATAATTGGGGGATTTGTGCGAAACAGCCATTGAGATGCAAAATAAATTACGATATTTTATAGTAATACATCAAACCACATAATCTTATCAATTTAATAATACAAAACCTGACAAAAGTTTTAATGCATAACAACAAAGAATGTTGTGCAATTTAAGCCATTCCCTTGAAGTATACAAGCGTACAGCAGTACATGGAACATAATCAAAAGCAAACACCCTCATTTCTGACAGAACACAATCTCAACATTTCATTAGTATTTGCAATATATTTTTCAAGAATTTCAATTTCTTTACACTATTACACATCTGATTCATTTACATTCACGCAAAAACAAAATGAAAACTCAAGTTTTCAAATAAGATTAGTGTACGATATCATACATCTTTCGTTGCCAAGTACACAATAACAAATGAAAGAACATGGATACAGTCAATCCTTTCAATGGTAACCACTTTGCAACATGCTACTTATCTTCTTTCAGTTACATTTTCATCAATGGTATGAGTAAACAGAATCCCGCACACATGCAGATTTTTTTCACACTTAAAAATATAACATCTTGCACATACCCTCAGCAAATTATATTCCTTTAACCAGATACCATTAGAGTAAAATAAATACTTCTTAAGGCTTTTCCCTCCGCCAATAAACTAAGACATAAAAAGACACCTCTATCCTTCGCTGACACTCATGTTATGGATTTGCGGTCAACAAAAATGAAGCCCTACTGCATTTTAACAAAGGCAACACGCAACATACATAATGAAGAAATGCCGTGAGTTACAATATTTTTGCCAACGAGTAGTTACCCTGTTACATAAGTTCTGAATGAAAACTTGAGCCGATGAGAGAAAATGTAAGTGGAAGAACAGGTTTCGGCCAGTGTGGCTTACTCAAAACTATATTTAGTTGATTGTGAATGCAACTCATTCCAAATTATAGAGAGAAGCGTAATTAATACCAGAGAAGCTGATACTGAAAATGTGCCTGGACATTTCAACAACAATCAATAGGATTTTTGCTAACATGGTTGGTGATATAGTACACATTTACTCGGAATAAATAGCATTACTTTGCACATACAAAACCGTCAAATATTAAAATAAAGCTGCGTATTGCATGAATGTTATTCTGCAGAACAATCCGGGAAATTAGGAGAATAACGTCCAACGTTGACAGAAAATGAAAATCGGAATGACGATGTGGATAAAACTCCACTTTCATCGTAACCTGTCAAGTTTGCTTTCATTGATGTTGCTGTTCTGGTTCAGTATGATTTTCTACCACTGAGTCGTTCAGGTGCATTGATACATCAGTGACGTTATTTTCAAGTCCAAGTTGAGTCAGTCCTTGTTCTGTGCTTGGCAATGAGCTCATAGATTCATGCACAGTCACTGTGTGCTCCTCCATCTGCTTCTGGAGGCTGTCCATCTCCTCCCTGAAAGGGAAACATTACAGCAGAGTAGATGAGTTTGTTTTACTTTGCCTTTGTACAAATACTTTGGGTCTCTAGAAAGCTAATAACTTTCAAACAAAATATATTTCAGTCATCTTCAGAAATCGCAATTGACAATGTATTTGAGTGAGGGCCAACAGTAGGTGTTATCGCGAGCAGTTTGTGGAAACTTGATGCCTTCACCAGCCTAAAAAAAAACCCGAACCGTTTAAACTGTAGCGAGCCGATGCACCCACAGCCAAACAGGGCGCCGCCATTTTAGACCAAACTGCTGTGTTGGGAGTCATTAGGTGACCAAACACCCCAATTCCAACCCTTAATGCCGAGCGCCAAGCAGGGAGGCAATGAGTACCAATGTTGTAAGTCTTAGGTTCGGCCGAGGCTTGAACCAGCGACCTCCCAGTCTCGGACCATCTACGCCACCGAGCTGGTAACCGAGCTGTTCTCCCCGTGCTTGCGTGGGTTTCCACCGGGTACTCAGCTTTCCTCCCACATTCCAAAAACATGCGTGTCAGGTTAATTGGCCGGTCCAAATTGTCAAGTTTGCCCTAGCCACGCAACTGGTTCCAATTGATACAACTGTATAGCTAAATCTCGGTCATTCTTCGTAGCTGGTTTATATGTTGTGTGAATTGGATTCACCACTTTGAAAGTGTTGTGTTACTTCAATGACGTTAAAGCTCTACAGGTAACAAGCCAGATGGATCAACTGTGACAATTAATTGTGGGGAGGAACACAATACGTTCTGTGCCTCATTGAAAAATACATTTTCTGTTTGGAAATACCTTTAAAAAGTACAACGGATAATACTACTGGATGGCACCGTATTGTCTAATGCGAATGGAAACCAGTGAAAATGAGCAAGGCGTAGCAGTAAGATGCCAGACAAACAAAGCAACGGACTACTAGGTATAGATCCCACTTTGTAAAAGAAATACAAATTTATTGACCTATACATATCTATAAAAAATAACATTGGTATGATAGTTTATGTATTTTTGGCTGTTATTCAAATCAATATGTTTTTGTTTTAACAGAATGAAGGTTCTTGTACCACTAGGAGACAAAAGAATATTACACAGTGTCCCTTTTAAAGACACCGATTTTGCAATACCTTAACCAGAAACTAAATTAACAAATTACAACAAAAATTGAAAAAGTGAATCAATAAAATCAGTGTTTATTTACCAACTCATCTTCGCCAAGAGCTTTGTTTTGATGCGAATATTAAAAAAAAAAAAAAAAAAGGCAAGGATTATTGATTTATTTATTGTAGATAAGGGGTTGGGAACATCTTTGACCCTAAACCCATAATTGCAAAATCTTTTGATCTTTTTTCTGAGAGAGCCATAAAAAAATATTTTAAGACAAATTACAACAAAACTGCCCAAAATTACTTACCAATCAAAATCAAAAAATTTTCTGCGGATTTTATTCCACTCTGTGATGTTAGATGATTTGATCAAATTTATGGAATAATAAAAATGAAAAGGGCCTGTGTTCATATCAACAAATACGTAGACTTCTTTAAACTTAGTCTTCCTCATGCAAATACTTGAGATTCTTTAGGCTAATTCTGACCATATTTTTTTCATAAATAATGATTTTAAAACAAGGTGCAAGCAGAGTTATTAAGTAAAAATGAACCAAAATACAGCAAATGAGGATATCGACATATTTACATACGGTGCAGATGGCGCTGGGCAGAGAAGTGTGCCTTGTGCGTAGCTGCGGCCACCCCATTGCTCTGTGAGCTTGGCTGGCGTTTCTGAGTGTTTGTTTGTTTGGTGAATTTTCATCATAAGGTGAGCTTCCATATAAAAAGATTCCTTAGAGACATACAGCCAAAACAGGGTCTGTAGATGTGACACCTTGACTGTAAACTGTAGTGGGGAGTATGGTCTTTATATACTGGACCACTCGTTCCATTAGCGCTACGTCGGCTATGCACGCACTTGACTTGACTCCGCAATTGAAATGCTATAGATGAGATTTGTACGAGTATAATTTTATCTCCATATCCGGACTCAAAACCCACCTTTTCAGACTCGCCTTTTCATGATCATCAGCCTCACATACCGCCTCCTTATTAACTCTACTGTTTTTATTTGCCATTTATTACTTGCTTGTTTTATTTTTGTTTGGTATTCTGTGAACGGCAACTTTGGGTGTCGAAGTAAAATTTTTAGTATGATTATTATTATTATTATATGTACTCATAATAAGAACAATCACTCTCTCGCTAGCCATAGGTTCCAGAAGCTCACATTCGAGGATGTTAGGTTTCACTAGGTTGAAGCAATCCTGGCCACATAACCTGGCCCAGTCACCAAATATTTTAGAGCAGACCATAGCATCTTACTTGAGTTGTCTCAAACAGTTGTGCAAGTTGTTGAGCGGCTCCTTGTTGACCGAACTTGAAGGTTTGAGTAACTCATCGAGAAGTGAGGCGGGCACCGGGCAGTCAGGAATCTTTACTGGAGTTACTGGATTGGATGAAGTACCTTCACTCTTCAATTCCATTCTTTGCTGTTGCCAAATGAGCAGAGACTTGGTTAATCGTGTGAAATGCTAAAAACAGAATGCGTTGATTGTCGCGTGTATTGATTTTACTGGTTTTGAATAGTACTACAGTGGCCCCTCTATATACGAGCTACTCTAGTTATGAGAAATCTGAGACACGAGTCTTTTGAGTAATAATCTTTTCTGACATACAGGGGAAAATCCAAGTTACGAGAATTTCCATAAATTATATATATATATATATATATATATATATATAATAGAGACTACTCGAGACCGCATCAGCTCGTCCCAGTTAGCATGTTGGTTTTCCACCATACAGACCTGATCCCGTGCTCTTTTGTCTGCGTATACAGAAAGTGCTCATGTATCATCAAAGGTCTCTCGTACTCACTCATTTCTTCCACACTATGCATAAACCTCAGTTAACAACTGCAACATCCTCCATGGTAATTCCTCATTATATACTTATTTTTTTTAACATAAACGTATTTATGTTATTACTGTATTTTTATGTTCAATTAATATTTGGATGAGTGTGATCAGGATGATGTGTTTTGTAGCTATTCAGGGTTAACTTAAATGATTTTGGGAGGCCAGGGAACAGATTATCGTATTTACACGCCCATAAGGCACACACAAAAGTCTAATTTCATTCTAAATGTGAGTTGCGCCCTATCACACCTCGTGCCGGACGTGACCGGGCACAGCAGTGTGAGCATCGCCGCTAAAAACTTTGAACCGTGGGCGCCGTGGCTAAAACGTTTGAATTATGGACAAACAAGCAAACGAAAAAGGCTGGATGGACAAAAGCATGATGATAGAATGGCCGAGGGATGTTTATGTCAGAAGACTAGGTGGTTTTTATTGTCATGCCGCACCTATGCTCTTTATTTGTGACTATGCGTGCCAATCTGACAGCTGATGTCAAAAATATAGTGAAGCAAATGAACTCTGTTTTTGCTATCATCCCAAGGGAGCTAACAAAGGAGCTTTAACGGCTAGGGATCGGTGTACACCGGTGTTGTGTCGAGAATTTCTTTTACAATTTTATTGTATTATGTGGTTTTACTTTGTGATAAATACTTGATAAACCGCAACCAAACTCAGTTTCTTTTCTGGTGCTTTTTTCTTGTTGATAAGCACACTTGTTGCTGTATTAAAGACGGTCGCATGAGACTCGCGTCTAATAAACCAGAGCGCCAGATGGGCAAACAAAAATATAATTCGAAAAAAAAACCCAGAATGCACAATGTTGACTAATTTTTGCACTTAACGCATATTGCACTAATACGATCCTAAAACCAAATGTAACATCCTAAATGCCCACATTTCTTGTGTAAATATTGTGTAAATTATAACCTTATCTTCTTTGTTCCTTTATCTTCTTTGTTTTCTTTTATCCTCACTGTTAAATGTGAGACTGGAGTGCCACGCCCAATTTCGTTGTCACAATAAGTTCAACCCATTTTCTAACAATGACAATAAAGGTATATTAATAATAATAATTATTATAATTTCCTTTGTATAGTCATTCATTGTAACAATGTACACAGAACGAAATGTCGATACACCTGACCCGTTGTAGCGAGCCGATGCAGCCGCAGCCAATATAATAATAATAATAATAATTTCCTTGTATTGTCATTCTGTGTAACAATGTACACAGAACGAAATGTCGATTGCACCTGACCCGTTGTAGCGAGCCGATGCAGCCGCAGCCAACAGAGGGCGCCGCCGACCACTTTTTAAGTCTTAGGAATGACTCGGCCGGGGCGCGAACCACCGACCTCCCAGTCTCAAAGCGGGCGCCTTACCATCTAGGCTACTGAGCTGGATTCTATTCTATTCTAAAATACGGTATTTGGTTTTCAGTCAATTCTTATGTGTAATATTTTTCTAGATTCGAGAAATTTTAAGTACAAGCTCAATACAAAAAATGAATTAATCTCGTATGTTGAGGGGGCACTGTATCTATATCAGAATCACAAAAAATACTTAGAAGTTAATCCATTAGGACTTAAATTTCTGTTCTAATAAAAGCTTTGATCACAATAACACCCGTTCAACATAAAGGCTGCATTACCTTCCTTAGACGGTTCTGTTTGAGTTGTTGGTTCTGTAGCAAGAGGGTCTTCATACTGTTCTTTAGCTCACCCACTTTCACCTGTAGCATAAATTTGTCCTTCCTTGTACTGCTGAGCTCCTCTTGGACCGTCTCCAACTCAATTTTTATGTTCTGTGACAAGACAGGCTTAAAATAAATGCCATTTGAAAAATATATAGTGTTGATGATCCTTGTGTTCTTTCCAAACACATTCTGGTGCCATTGTTTTAGTGTTCCTCAAATGACAATATCACTGAAATAAAAACTTGCCTGCAAAGCTATCTCCAGGTTGTCCAACTCCCTGCGCTGGCACTCCTCCATCATTTCCAACTGTTGCTTCTGAGTTTCTATCTCCCTCTGCCTTTGTTCCACCTCCCACTTCAGGTCCTCAACCTGAGAAGATTATATATTTTTTGGAGCATGATTTAAAAAACAAAAACAAAAAAACAATGCGGCATTTTTAAAAAAATCAAATCCAAATAAATGTTTACATCGTTTTGAAAATTTTCAACGGTATGAAGGTAAATTAAAAAAAAATGTTTTACCTCTTGGTTTGTGAGAGGTTTCTTCGAAAGCTCTTCATCTAATTGTTTTTGGAGGACCTGGAGTTGGGAATGGGCTTCAGAAAGCTCCTGTTGGAAACTGGAGATCTCCTGAGCATGTTTCTCATCCTGAGATCTGTGGGCAATGTAAAAAGGAATGTTGCAAAAGGTCTCAAACACTTGAAAGTTTCTGTTCCCTTTGGAAATTTAGAAAAGCAAATTTCTACTTGCAACACTTAATGCTAATTAAAAGGATATATAAAGGTATTTTCTAAGCCCATTAGCCTTACAAAGATTAGCAAATTTGTAGACTAATAACTTGTTTGACAGTTTAGCATAGTTTTAAGCGAATTGTTCAATTCCTGCTAATAAAGCCACCAAAATTGGGAACAATATATTAGCTGCTCATAAATTTAAGTAAACAGAATGATTTTCCTTGTTTTCAATGGGCTACTAATACATTCAGTTTTGGTCACTACTTTATATGGTGTTTTTCAGGATAAACAAAATAAGTAATATCAGTTGAAATTTGCAAAACAAAGTGCTATGCATACTGTAACTTGTGGGCTTCACGTTGCAGGGTTTTGACCAAGTCTTCTTTTGCCTGCAGATCTTTCTTGATCTCTGTCAGTTCCAACATGGCAGCCCTGTAGTGTCTCCTATTGTGTGCGGCTTCAGCTTTTACTGTTGCCATCTTAAAAGGCAAATTCAATAATTAGACCCAAAAAGATACCGAAAGGGAAATGAAGGCCAAACTACAAACTCACAAAGGAACAGTGAGTGGAGATTATTGTACCTGTTCTTGAAGTTCTTTGACTTGACTTTTCTCTTTTTCTAGAGCTAACTGAAGAGTCTGTACGACCTGCTTCATTTGTTGGTCCTCTTCTTCTTTGCGTTTGAGAACTGCTTGAACCTGAATAGGTAGAAACACATAGGAGCAAGTTAACTATTAAATAGATGATCCCTCACATCTGTCTAACCTCTATCAGGTGACTATATTCTTAACAATGCCAATAAAACGCTCCAACTTCACAACACTAATTGGTTGAAAAGGCATGCCTTACCTGTAAATTGAGCTGTACGAGATCAGCCTCTCGCTTAGCTAATGCACACTCCAGGATATTAGCATGCTCCCGTAGCGTACTATGGGACTGGGTTAGTCCTGTCAATTTTCCCTTTTCGTGTTCCAATTCGAGCGCTAGCTTCTTATTCGCATCTTCTAGTTTTCGGATTCGTTTCTTGAAGCATCGTGACTCTTGAAGCTTTGAAAAAAAAAAAAGTTTTCATTAGGCCAATAAAAAAGGACAAATCGGAATAGCACAGAAATTATAAAGCACTCTTCAAAATAAGTATTACAAATCCCAAAATTTGGACACACCTCATCTTCTAACTCCATGACCTTCTCCTGGTACTCCTCTAACTCGTTAGAAGTAAGGGTAATGACTTCCTCAAGCTCTTTCTCGAGCATTGCCTTGCTTTTTGTCACAACCTGCAAAGCAGTCTGAAGGGATTCAATCTTCTCCTTGGTGACAAAAAAGAAAATAAACTGTTAATGATATTGAATAGAGAATGCTGGTTTTTACAAGAACTGCTGGTTCTTAAGTTTAATTTTTCATCCCTAATAGCCAGTCCAAGCAAAATATCTCGACAAATGATAAAAGTAGGAGAGATGGCATGAGTGTATAGCACATAAATTGGATTATCCCATTAGTGGTAATGGTTAATTTGCTGATAACTGTAAAGGCTTTATGTATTTTATCACTGTAATCAATAGCACTGGGCTACAGAGCAGGTCCGTGGTCATATACATAAACTAATAAATATTGCAGTAATATCTGGCAGTAATATCTGGCAGGTTCATACTTGCAGGATGTGGTTGTTTCCTCCCTCTGACACCTGAGCTTTAAGCTTGATCAGCTCTGCCTCAGCTGTTTCCTTGTCAGTCAGGGCTTCTTGTAGCCTCCTGCTTAAGATACCCACTGCATTCTCATATGCCTTGTGTTTCGCCTTCATCTCCTTCTGAGCACTGGTCAAATCTGTCCCAAGACGCTTCATGCGCACCTTCTGCTCTGAAATTGCTCTATTACAAATAAAGAAAATGCATGAAAAGGAGAAAGTCAAGTGTATGCAACTAAAGACAGTGCTCAGTAATGTATCTAAAGGTCTTTGTGATGTCGCAAGTCAGGTCTCTGGTTAAGAGTTATAATAAGCACAGTTGTAAGGTAAACAAAGTATTACATGTCTTGCATCATAGTGGTGTTTTTCTCTTGCAGTCCAAAAATTAAAATAAAACTATCAACTAAAACCAAGCATTGTCTAAATTAATGTGGCAAAAATTATTTATTTATTATTTGACCGATGAAGCCTCATGACTCACTTTTTAGCTTCTTTTTCCATTTTCTCCACTTGTCCCCTTAGACTTTCATTCTCTTGTGTCACAGTCACAAGCTGATTCTGATCAAGCTGCAAAGACTTTCAAGAAAAAAAACGTAAATACAGCACTAACTCATTCATTCATTCATTATCTGCACCGCTTATACTCAGTAGGGTCGCGGGGAGCACCCACTCAAATGAATTTAAATTAACAGGGTAGTAACTCCTAATTACCTGGACCTGTGTTTCGAGCTGGTCTCGTTCTCTCTGGATATCTTGCAGATGACTTTCCATGTTAGTCATTTGTTCTTGGACTCTTATTACTTCTTTTTGCAGTCGAGCCTGCTCCAAATCAGCCTTTTGCTTCTCCCCATGAATGTCCAGAAGCTCTTGTTTAAGATCCTTCACCTCTTCCAAAAGACGCTTTTTAGTTGACTTGAGCTCACTGATCAACTGATCTTTGGAGAGAGCATCCCGACGGTAGGCTTCCACCATCACCTGTGCAGGAAATTTTATTTTGTTTACAAGTCCTACTTACCTTAACAAATAATAGTGATTGCTACAAAAAGTCATCTATTAGGGGACAAGTCTGGACAAAAAGTATCCTTTGAATTACTGTCCCTTAAACACTCCCTTTTAATTGCAAAACTGAACATTTTTTTTTCTTAACTGAGCGAGGCACTTCCATCCTTCTTGCTGTGACAGTCACCCAGCTTCACAATTAAGACATCCTCCCACACACCCTAAAAAAGCTTTCCGCAACAGTTTCAATAAACTTCAGGGAAAATACTCCAAACTCGCAAGGAATCAAGTGCAAGGTTCAATTTGGCCAGCGATAAAAAAATTGAAAGATGAACATTACAACAGAGTACACACTCTTGACAAAGTTACTTTTTGTCCTTGTAATAACATTTTTCCCACAATTCACTTGGGAAAATAACTTAATTTATGTAGCATTAATTTAATTAATGTAGCATTGTGGTTATGATCATGTGTATTACCTTTTGTTGTTGGTACTGTTCCTTCAGTTTCTGAACTTGCTTTTTGAAAGAACCATTTTCTTGCTGTAACTTTTCAATCTACAATGAAAAACAGCAGCCCTTAAAATGACTTGCTGAAATTTGACTTTAAATCAATCATTTAAGAACATAATTAAGTGCATACTAAATTCAACTGCGGTTACAGTTGTCATTTGTTTCACACCTGATTAGTTTTGACCTGAACTTCTTGTTGGAGATTATCCAAAACATCTGAGGCCAACAAGACATCCTCTCCGAGCCGTTCAGCGTTTTCATCAAGTTGGCTCTTGTCAGCTCGGGCCGTCTGCAATGCTACCTCCAAAACAATTTTCTCATTCTGAAGGTACTGGAGGTTGTCATCTTTGCTTTTATTCTCTGCCTGCAGCTCGGCTAGTTGGGCTTCTAACTCTTGGTACTGAGCCTCGAGCTGGTTGATTGACTGTTCTTTGGTATGCAAGTTCTCCTGAGTGGTGGTCAGCTGGTGCATTAGCTCCAGATGTTCTTTCTGAAAAGACTGCAGCTGGATATCCTTCTGAGACAGGTTCAACTTTACCTGTACAACACACAAAAAAAAAAAACAAGGCGGCAATGCGGAAGCAGTTTTTGCATAAGTATGAATAAGTTAAAATCTATATTTATACTATCAGACTAGCAAATGGAAGAATAAAACAAAAACTCTTGAAATATCGAAAATACATAAAATTGATATACGAAAGCACTACCTTTTCCAACTCCATTTCCAAGTTTGTGGCAGTATTGGCCAATTTTATTAAGTGCTCGCGTTCTTCCTCAAACTCTTCCAGCTTGTGCTGCAGGTCATCTTCCACCATAGTCTTTGCATCCTGGATCTGCTTATAAGCAGCATCTTGAGTCATCATGTCCACCTACAATAAAGAGAACATAAGCTTTATATCACCCATCAATCCATTTACTTAAACGCTTATACTTATGAAGGATGTTAGGGTGCTTGAGCCTAACCCGACAGTTTTCAGGCAGTAGGGGGCTAACAGATTCATCTGGTAACCAGCTAATTGCTGGGCAGGTACATATAATCATACATTTAACCAAAGAAAGGTCTAACAATGTCAAACTCACCAAAGTATGTTTATATGTATTTTTTTCGGCTTGTAGGTTAGACTCTTTTTCTCATAGTTTGCATGGACTTGCAACTTATACTCATGTGCTCCATGTTGAATTCTTAGATCATAAAAAATCATGGCCACAATCATGGTGGAAAATTTGCTGTAATTAGAAATTTTCCAATAGCACTAAAACCTGTCATTAAATGTATATATGTTGTCATTTTTTAATTTTCATTACTACATCCTGTTCTTTTCAGATTTGCCATGTTCTGACATTCAAACAAAATCCAATGTACCTCAATGTTCTGCAGCTGAACAGCAATACGCTCTTTTTCCTTTATCGAGCGATGTTGGGTCTCAGTGAGTTGGTGGGACAGGGTCACATTCTCCAACTTTAGATGTTCAAGAACACCAGTCTGTGTCATTCTTCCAGCCTAGAAAAGAAAAAACATTTTACATCCTGCTCTCTGACATCTTGGTACACGGTTCATTTGGACAAAAGCATTTTACCTGCATGTTAGCCATTTCACTTTGCAGTCTCAAGCGGGCCTCCTGAGCCAGGCCTAGCTGTTCCTGGTACCACTGCCTGACCTGCTGGAGTGAGTCAATCTCTGCCTGGGAGGTTTTTAGTCGACTCTGGAGGGTGTTGCGCTCCAGCTGCACTTGACGTAACTGACCCTGAAGGCCACCCATTTGTTGTCGCATTTCTTGGACTGCAAAATAAATGTTTTTTTGTTGGTAACACAGGATATAAAGTGACAAAATTAATCTAAAAAGGAGCAATTTTAATTGGAAATTAAAAATCAGGATGGATTTTAAGATAATGAAGTCTTACCGGTATTGTCCCTTGATGTAAGAGTCTTTTGCATTTCTTTTACCTTGCCCATCAGCCTGTTGTATTGGTCTTCAGCCACATTCAGGTCATTGCATAGAGATGCCAGATTGGCATTTTTGCTTTCCAGGTTACCCTGGAGCTCCACCATTGCTTTTTCCAGTTGGCTACAACTCTGCCGCAAGGTACTGACTTCTGTTGTTAGCACATTTTGCTTTTCCTGGCTAAACTGAACCTCTGCCTTTTGAGCTTGCATCTGAGCATTGACGGTTGCAAGCTGAGCTTGAAGCTCCGTCTTGTCCTTTAGAGCCTATCGGACAATACAGGATTATAGGAATTTGCATTGAATTTTATCCAGGTAATTAAAAATTCGGACTATATAGCCCACCTGAATATGAGGCGCACACAGTAAATTTTTAAAGGAAAAAACATTTTGTACATACATAAGCCACACCTGACTAAGCCGCATGTCCCCACATTGAAACATTTACAAAGAAAGACGGTACACAGAAAAAGTTTTAATAATACACGGTACCTTAACCCCTAAACGTTCCACCAGCTTGCCAGAGTTTTGATAAACATACGTGTCTGTACAACGTCACCTGCCACTGAAATATGTCCAGCGACATATTATTGGAAAGCTTAAACTCTTGGGATTCAATATATGAGAACCATTTTGAAATATACCCTTCAGAGAAACATCATGATCAGTCCGAAACATGATACCCAAAAACTATAAAGCTGGCATAACTCCCCATGGCCGTCTTCGTCGTCTTTTAATGTCCGCAAGAATTGCTTTTTTTATATCAAGGACAATCCATGGAATCCAATAATGTAAAATATTTACCCCAAAACACAGGATAATGCCAACACATAAATTGAAATCCGCCTCAAACTATTCTGCTTTGTTGGACGTTGCTTCTGGTAATTCGTTTGTTTTGTCACATTATTTCCTTTTACAAATAAACAGACTCGTATATTATTCCCGTTATGGTGGTTAGCCCTGCCCTTTTGATTGACACCTTTTTCATGATGAGGGTCTTTTCGTGCTAGTTTTATTCATACACAAATCACAAAGTTACATAAAAATTCCGTCTTCCACAACACATTTATTTTGCTCGGGCGCCCCCGGTGCCCATTACATAAAAGTGCATAAATTAGCTGCATCATTGCATAAACCATAGGGTTGTAAGTTTGGGAAAAATGTTGCAGCTTATGATCTGAATTTTTCGATAATGTCTGCACAAAACTGGTGATATTTTCTAGAAACCTGGTGCACGAGTTGGAATGGAGTACTACAGACAAGTTTCTCGTGACACATTGGTCAGTGCTCACACTGTTAATGTTTCACACTGACCTGGTTGGCTTCAGATGACAAAGATTCCAGTTGGCCTTCAAGTCTCATTTTTTCTTTCATAACCTGCAGCATGTCATCATGGCCCATCACTGAACTCTCTAAAGAGACACTGAAAATGCAAAAATGAACATAATTATCAGACAGCCCAAAATGTAGACAGACGTTTGTGAATTTGACCATTTCTACATACATAGTAAAATTAAACCATGCAAAACCGCTGACATGAAAAATACCTGCTGGAGAAACTGTCCCTCCGGCTGCGTGTTTCAATAGAACCTTCTTGCTCCAACTCTAGAAGTTGCTGCTCATCGCTGGCAGCCTGCAAGACTTCATGCAATGACGGATATTGACCCATGGCCTCAGATGCTATCTCCCGTCCCTCAACAGTGTAGGTACCCTGCTGCCTTCCCATGACAGCAGAGAGCATAGTGTAGGCCCCCTTGGTAGATACATTGCTGTAGGATGAGCTGTCACTGTCATTGCCATCATTTCCAGGCTTTGCACTTGGTTCATCTCTATCGCCATCTGGGACATTTTCCCCAACCTGGAGTAACACATCAGATTGTATTTCTTGCCCAATGGCCGATTGTAACATCATACTGACCTGGGATACAGTAGATACTGAGCTGACTGTGGACTGGATGGAGCCCATGGTGTTGTACGCCGTATTTATTCCACTTCCTGCCTCGCCTCCACCATCATTCTCTGAAGATTTGTAGTCAGCCAAGGAGTGAATCTTGCTTGAGCGTGAGGATCTGGATTTTTTCTCCTTTGTAGGGGGGATTCCTAAGCTCCCCAATTTAGGACCTCGGGGTACGCTTGTCCTCATGAAGGAATACTCCTTGGTCATAGCCTCTGTATTGGCCCTGGGAAGAGCTTCAGGGTGCAACATTAACTCCGGATCCAGGGTACTAAATGGTCTGTTTTTCGGGGTGCTCCGCTGAGACTATAACGAAGAAATGAGGTGGTTACTCCACAAATATTACAACTCACACCATGAAGTAAATCTAGTCAAAGCATAAAGGGCAATACTTCAGAAATTGACCCTCAGTTTGAAATTATAAATGCAATCGTAAAAGTTTTTTTCCTAAATAAACCAACACACGACAAAATAAAGTGATAACTGTGACCATGTTTAAACTATGTAAAATGTTTTGTGACTTTTCACTAACCCTTTCCTTTTGTCTTTGTACTCTATACTGTTTCAGCTGCTCTTCCAGGCGCCGGCGAGCCTCAAGACGAATCTTCTCCTCGTTTTCCATCTCCAATGACGGATTCTGGTTGGCTAAAGAGCAAGGGTATTCAACCAAAAAGAAACATTTACAGCCATCTAATATAACATTCATGAATCAATCAAATTGAATCATGAAAAGAAGCAAACTATTTTAAATCCTTATAAAATTAATTATGTACTATCATAGATTTGTATCACAGCTTTGTATTTAAACCGAAGATGAACGTCCGAGTCCATCTACCTAGTTAACAACAACAGAATCAAGGATTTGACTTAATTGAATAACAGCCAGTTTAAAAACAAAAATGACATTCATACAACTTGTATGCTTACACAGATCTGTTTCCTGCATAGGCATACTCAGTCTGAGTGACTGCAATGTATCACCAGTGTGACCAGTGACCTCAGCAGCAGCCTGCTCAGGCTCAAGCACCATGGGTGTATAAGCAGTCACACCTGGGGAAGCCTCTTGAAATTGGGGGTTGGCTGGTGAGCTGTTGCTCTGTGGTGGGACTGTTGAAGATGGGGACCCATTCATATTAGGGATCGCAGGGGCAGCATTCCCCCCTGACATTTCATATCCATTTGGCATCACATCGGAGCTGATGGCACCTGAAATGAACGAGTAACAAAGAATTTAAACTGTGAGTCATAGTTTGTGTTGTGGTTTAAAATGCTAATAGAATGTATGTTTGTTGGGAAACAGGATGAGCAACTATGACAGCACTGTGCAGCCAGGTCCCCCTTCTGTCAGGAAGTCTTAAACCTCTGCAGCAGTACTCATTTTATTGACAGACGTGTTGTAGCTGACAACAGAACCTTGTAATTTAAGCCCACAATACAGTACGTGTGCCAAATTCCGACTATGAAAGATGAATATGTGTCATGCAACTGGCTATCTTAGGATGGATGCTTACGTTTTAAATGTAAAAGTAAAGCCATCTGATTAGTTGTCAAAAACATTTACAAGTTGGCTATTAGTATTCTAAACTCCAAGGTATGCAAATCAACACTTAATAAGCTGCATAATGGGGAAATAATAAGAAACTAGCCCAACATAAGAAACAAATAAATAATAATACGTATGACACAACATATTTTTTTCTCAGTAGCATTATTGTCTCCAATGTATTTAGTTCCTGACAATGATGACAGAAACTTAAGTTGTTTAATTTTTCTTGAATGAATGACAGTTATTTCAAACAACATAGCAAAAGCAAAAACAAAACAACAAATCAAAAAAATAAAAAAAAATCAAATGAAACACACAATGTTATTGTACATGTTGGAAAGAGTAGGAAGAAGCATATGCTTATTAAATCCTACCCCTTTTACTTCACTAAAAATTAGCTTTATTGTGTATTTATATGTAAAAAATAACTCATGGATATACATATTTACATTGGCTCTGTGGAGACACAGTCTCCTCATTATCATCATCATCACTACTTCCATCACTTTATTTACCATCATCATTAGCATCATTGCTATTTCCATAAATTTTCAGCATATGTATACTTAGAGTATCTATTATGATAACATAGCTCTCTTGGGTGCTCATGGTGAAACTGACTGCTATGTGGTGTGTGTTGTCCAGCATACAAGTATCTGAGAGAAAATAGATATTTCTGCACAGTACGTTAAGTATGGCAAGACTAAAGAACAATATAATAAATACAGTGCATTACAGTTCAGAAAGAATTTGGCTTTATTAGTAACTGAAATACTTTTAGATACCTTCGTTTGTATGTGTCTGATGTGTGTTTTCCAATTTAATTGACAGTCCATTGTAATTCCTAAATTTTTAATTTCGGATACAATGGATATGGCAACTCCATCCATTTTCATCACCAGGTCTAGATTTGCCTTGTGATTTCCAAAGACTATCACTTTAGTTTTATACAAATTTAAAGATAATGTATTTATATCAAACCATGTTTTTAGGGTAATTAATTCACTATTAATATTTGTTAATAGATTCATATAATTATCGTTGGAATAGAAATTGTTAGTGTTATCTGAAAATATGACCAATTTTAATTATTTGGAGACATTAAATATATCCTAAATATATACTGTAAATTGAAAAGCTTTGGACCCAGGACTGAACCCTGTGGTACTCCACAGCAAATGTCCAAGTATCCAGATGTCGACTCTACCATTGTTCTTCTGTCTATGTCATGTAATATAAAAGCACAAAGTGGAACCCAGAAGGGAGAGGACCCACGCAGAATGGAAAGGACCCACACAGAGGACTGGAAGAATGCTGCTTGGGAGGGTGGGATGGCAGAGCTATGCCCTTGCACAATAGTATTGCCTTTTACACGCTGGTTAACTACTGTTAAAAGAAAATAACTCTGAAATTGTTTCATTGATGTTGAAAATGTCAGGAAAAAATGTTAAAACGTCATATCGTCACGTCATATTGTCAAATATAAAAAAAATGTGAATATGCTTGATGGCTGTGTTTTGCTGCTGTTGGTGTCAGTGGATTTGTTCAGACCGAGGACAATCGACTTTGGCCTGGACGGATCTATTGACACTAACAAAGATGTTATATAATGAAATTGTGAATATGTTTGATTTTCGAGAAGGTTTGTTCAAACCTCACTTTGTGTTTGGTGTTTAAAGCGTAATATTGGAATATAATATTGTGAATGTGCTTAATTGCTGTTGAGATTGTCATGATTGTTTTCTGTTTTTAGTGTCAATAAATTTGTTCAAACCAAAAAAACAAAACAAATTGTAGTCTTTCACAAAACCACTGACCATTGTGATAAACCTTTGTTGCGTTTCGATTGCTGCTGTGATCTTGATTGGCATGGACCTCCATTTGAACAGTATTACATTTTGTTGACAATCTCGTATTGACAATCTATCTGCGTCCTCATTGGGAAGACATTGCCTCAAAGCAAGTGCTTTCCAAAAATTTCCGGAATAAGCAGTTCTGAAAAGAAAAATTATGACAATTAACAACAGTTGGAAAACAAATATTTTTGAATACCACAGATTGCTTTTTCACAAGTGCCAATAAGTGAATTGAGTTGAATGAATGAATGAATGAAAACTATATTTTTGAACATTTTAAAATAAAAACAGGACAAAAACAATGACTCAACAACTAAAATAATGTTAACATAGCATGTTCGAAAAGGGTAGTAAGAAGCAGACCTTATTTTCCCTACCCCTTCATCTTCCCTATTTATTACATTTTATAGATAGCTCCTCTCTTGTGTCTAAATATAACACTATCTCACATATATACATAATACATAGGTCAGATATCCATAATTATAATAATAACAATAGTCACATTTTATAGAATAATCATCATAGTACCCCTCTATTAACGTTATAATGCTACTAGTCATGAAATATCATTGTGACACCAATATTAACAACAATAGCAATAATAACAGTTATGAAATAATAATAGTAACAATAACAACAAGGTTAATTATAGTTGTAAACGCAGTATTTCCAATCCCTAGTATCACTCGTACGCCATTTTCTTCATCTCTATTCTGCCAGTAATGTTTTTTTGGTACGTGAATGTTTATTTTGTTGGGCAATGTTTGAGCTCATCTTGTAAATTGTTCCAAAGTTTGACTCCACGCACAGACACACACATACGTTTCCTGGTAGTTCTCACCTTTGGGATTTTGAATTTACTACAGCCCCTTAAGTTATAATTTCCCTCATTCCGAGCGAACAATTGTTGGATGTTTTTTGGCACTATGTTTTTGTTGACCTTAAATAGCAGTTGTGAAGTGAAAAATTTTACTAAATCATCCGATTTTAATAATTTGGACTGCAGGAATAAAATATGAGTATGATCCCGATATCCTACCTTGTGTATGGTTCTAATTGCACGTTTTTGGAGGATAAAAAGGGGCAGTAGTGAACTTTTGTAATTATTGCCCCAGACTTCTGCACAATATGTTAAGTACGGCAGAACTCGAAAACAATATAATAAATACAATGCATTATAGTTTAAAAGGAATTTGGCTTTGTCAATTATTGAAAAGCTTTTAGATACCTTAGTTTGTATGTGTCTGATGTGTGTTTGCCAGCTTAAATTATTGTCTATTATGACTCCTAAAAACTACGACCCTAAAACGTTGTAAATATAATAATATAATAATAGTAATAATGCTAAAAACATAAGGTTAAATCTTCAAAACGCAAGTGTGAAGGACCAGCGAAATGCTTTATCGTCTTTTATTTTACATAGAACAAAGCCAACAAACGTTTTAAAAGAAGTTCAAAGTTATATACATTGTGTAATGGATTAAAGCAATTGAAATGTAATTGTGGCATTGCCACTGATTGCCCAACCAGCGATTCATTCGACTGTCAGGAATTTTGACAGCAGTAAAGCACAATGTTCAACGCTTGCTTTGGAGTTGATGTAATTGAGAGTTTTTTTGTATGTTTTTGTTTTTATCAATGTTAAACAAACTGTCAACACTCTGTAAATGAGAAATTCTAGTCATATCGAAGACTTTCAAACTGCATCATTTTGAAAGACTTGGGCGTTTCACGCTATACATCTGAAGCTGTAAACAAAAGACACGTGGAAGTGAACTGCATGTGATTATGCAGAATACAAATAAAGACGCAGGGCGAAATTGGAAACCTTATTACTTTATGTTGCTTGACAATACACAAAAACTAGCTAATGTTTGCGACGAGAGACCTGTCAAGCTAACATCCTAGTTGCTAACTCGGATGCTAAAATAGTCAGAGGCCGTGTTTAGCTTAGATTTTTAAATCTTCACCTATATGTAGCATCAAACGCGTCTCCTAAAGTATGGAGTAAACGTCGACAGGCTAACTATTAAATGACAATTCCAATAAATGGTTGAAAATAATAATGAACGCTCACCAAACCAGCTTTTCCTTTTACTACGTGGCTGTTTGCTTACCGTCCCATAAATACACCCGACTGGAAACTCAAACACGTGCAACAAAAACACTCATTGGCATAAATGCGTTCTAAAAATGATCAACAGAAAATAAATACATTTGAATATATCTTCCATAAATGATAAATAAAATAAGTAATAGTCGTGGTAACGCTCTCTCTCTGCCACCTGATGTCTGTTGGGAAGTCAATTACAGGCAAAATTCATTTTCATAATAAAGAGGCTCCCCAAACGGTTTTTAAAAATAAAGTAAATAGTATTCTTAAAACTAATACGTTAAAACATTCCAAACAATCAACTTATAGCAGGTAACCCAAGCCTGATTGACCAATGTGTTATGCAATGCATTAAAAAAGTTAGTTGGTTAGCTAGGGGAACTAACTAACTAACTAACTAACTAACTAACTAACTAACTAACTAACTAACTAACTAACTAACTAACTAACTAACTAACTAACTAACAGACACATAAGTCAATGGGAAAAAAATAATGACAAATTAAAAGAATTATAAATCAATTGCGTGGAAACAAGAAAAATGAGAAATGGCTTTGATTCACATGAAATGGCAAATACGTTTTAAAACAACCGTAGTGCTTTTTTAGGTGAACGTAACCTATATCCCATACCCTTTAACCTAAGCCAATTACTCCACTTGCAATTCCCCTTATTAAGCGTTTATACACTTTTTAAACACAACCCAGCACCTATTTATTGAGAGCAAGACAGACTGCCAAGAATACCGCAATGATCTTTGAGTGCGTTTGAAACAATCCCAGTACAGTTTGAGTACGGTAGCACCGCCTAGCGAGAGTGTCTCAAAACAACATGCAAGTAATAAAACAATAAAACAATACATGAATATGATTCTTTATCATTATCTGATTATATTTCCATAATCCTTAAGCTATTTTTTTACGTGTTTTGCAAAGAGAGTCACTCCTGGTTTCTTTTTTCATGCTCGTGCAAAAGAACACGCCGTGACTACAATACATCTATTATTTTTGGTTAACATTTTTTGTTAGGTAATGAATCATTTTATTGTTTTTGCATCACGTTCAATACAATTTAAGAAGAAAGTAATGCAGCTCATAAGTCAATTGGCTACAGGTGGAGAAATACCTGATGTGTTAATTTGCTTTAAAAAGAAAAGGGAAACAAATTGTTTGTAAGATGCGTAAAGAACAATACATTTGAACTTTTTTTGTATCAGCGATTTCGTGGACAGCCATATTATAGTTACTAAGAGAAGGGGGGGTCTGGCCCTGTTACGTCATGGACGATGGAAACGCACCCCCGACACTTCAGGTGAATGAGAGTAAGGAGAAATAGGACACGGTTCACTCGCCTTAATTAGAAACAATTTGCAGTATAAAAATGACTCTTTCGTCGCTTGGGGTGCATGTTTTAATGATGGCTTATCTCCTCTTCCTTATGGGATGCGCTGCACAAAAAGTAAGTACAGTACAGCGTTGTGAAGTTTCAGCTCTTTTTGTCTAAGTGGTATTTAAATGTTAAATTAATTATAATACATTTTCCTGCTAATTGACAAGTAACTAGTAGTAACAATTAACACAAGACTAGTAGCCCTGCGAGCGCATTTCAAATGTGCAGCATTGTGCTGCGTGCAAGCGGTCATGAAGTTCACGTTGAACTGAGACAATGTGGCTCACTCGTGTGTGTGTTTGAGGTGTGTTGTGCTCTTGAATTAACTTAAGTGTTAACTCTTCAGAAGGTACGAGTATATTGTTTGATTATTTAAAAGTTTGGCTTGTAATCACCGTGTCATACAAGTACATCTTGCAAAAATGTGGTAGAATGTCACCCTTTCAATAAGTATGTGGTGTATCCACTCAGTGGCATGTGGTTATTCTTAAATCTTTTCTCTAATGGAATTCATTTAGCTAAAATGAAAACAACAGAGTGAGATGATTACCAGTGTGCAGTTTTGCAATTACAAACAAACAAACAAACAAACAAAAAGGCACGGTCACGTCACTTATACAGTTGTCAGTAAAGTGCAAGTTAATTTCAGTCATGTCAAATTTTCTGCTTGCGCAAGTTCGAATTTTCTCCTATCTGAGCCTTAGAAATATGTCTCACATGCGTCCTTTGTTGTTATTCGATCAAGACAGGAAAGATAAACGCCATGCTCCAGATTGACGCCATTTATATGTCTAAAGTGATCAAAATGACACCAATGGTACAAATTGATAATGTATTTTGTTTAGTGCTAATTATTATCAGCTACCAAAGTCAAGTTTGTTGTTTTTGGGTGACTATTTTGTGAAAAAAAAACGGGCTTTGACAAAATATGTTATATATATATATATATATATATATGTAGTAGTTGCCAATGGCAGCCCACTAAAAACTCCAGCTCCAATTTTGTAACATTTGTTTTTTTCATGCGTAGATTAAGGGCTATACAAATAAACATGACTTGACTTCATGCGTAAATTGAAATAATCTACGAGCAAAATAACCTTCGCTTTACAAAACGGCGTACAGTACTGAAACACACATTCTCTTTTATTTCTGTATTAAGTGCTGTTGGTAGGCTATTCATTACTACAGCTCATTCTTTATCATATTTGTAATTTTGCACATTTTTGGAGACAATTAGCTTCAATATTGAACCTTGAAAGCCTGGCGTGCTTGTACTTGCTGGGAATGATTCACCTAAAACATTTAGATGATTCGCTAAAGTCCTTCAACACTTTGAGTCTTTTGTCTCAGATTTTGTCGCATATTTTTCTAGCCTAGCGTAAGGTTTTTAGTACTACTAGTTACAGCAGGGGCGTCAAATTCAAATGGGTGGAAGGAGCTAAATAAAAAAATCCGGATCAGACTGGTCAACATTTGATAAGATCATTTTTAAAATTACTCACATAGTTTAGTGAATCTAAAAGCAGCTTCCTAAAAGCTAACAAATGTGTTCCGATATGATCCGATAAATAGAGCAATATTTTCTGATGGCCCTGTCAGTAATCTTTAATTTCAAACAGGCACAAAGACACATTTCCTTGATATAAAAATCCCCATTACATGAACATTCAATAAAAATATAATAAAAACGATATTTTTCAGGCACTTTCAGTAGCCAATATTTTTTATTCTAACAAAAGTGGGCTAAATCGCTTCAAAGAAAAATTATAGCAATTTTCCATCATTAACTAATCTACAATAAAATTAAAGTGCAAGTACAAGTAACTTAAAGTAAAAACAAATACACGTTGATTCTTGGTGTATGACAGAATAATGAATCAAGATAATCTCAGGGGCCGAACAAAACCTTCTCCGGGCCCGAAGTTGCCTGCGGGCCTTCACTATAATGACATATTTCAAGGATGCTTATAACTACAGTATGTCAGTCTCGTAAAAGCTAATACTTACTTTTGTTCTCCTAATTTAAGTCTGTGGAAAGAATGGACATGAAATGATTTTTGGATTGTAAATAACTACGTATCCTTTTGTGTAGCGTTTTAGTGCGATTATTTGAAAATAAACCTTGTCTAGTTGTATTGTTTATACCTTATTGTACTGCATTCTTGCAATTCACAACATTTTTTTTTTGTGACAGTGTAGGCATCAAGTTTCCACAAACTGCTCGCGATAAACACCCATTATTGTCGCGAGAGATTCGATTTTCTGTGCTGTTCTAGGAATCGGACAAGAATTTAATGAATACGGTTTATAAGGATATAAACAAATGAGCAGAGCAGAATACGACCACTTTTAAAAGGCCTTTCCACACTTGCCTGTTCTTCATGAATTTTGTTAAATTTGTTTCAAAAAGACTTGACACCATGAGCCATACCATTATTGCATCCACCTGCGTATCAACGCTAGGCCTTCTCCACAAAAACTACCAAAACTTTACCAAAAAGGGATTACTATCCCTATGTCAACACATTGATTTTGAAGTGGCTCAGACTTTTCACAATATTGATTCTTACATATATTTTATGTTGTTGATGTATCTGTGTATTGTCTGTTATTTCCCCTGGACATCTGGAAGGGAGATTACCTCTGTGTTCAAGGTTTCTTCATTTTCATCGTACTGAGGTTTTTGAGTTTTTCCTTGCCCTCATGGAGGTTTCAGATCCGGTGATGGTGTAATGGTGCGCCGTGCTGCACTCTGAGACTTTTTGTGAAAATTTGTAACCAGTTTGACTAATTAACACGTAAAACAATATGGCTGCTATCTTTCAAGCATACACGTGTTCCTTTGATGACACTACAGCTTTGTATAAGGCGGGACAGGATGCCTTCAAAATACATTATCTCAGAGAATTATTGGAGTATACTGATGAAATGGGTATAGATTTCATGCTAAAACTATGTGCTGTTTCCTCACATTTTGCATATTTAAGAATTTGGAATTACATTTAAAGCTATAGATTAACTGTATTTGGCCAAAAAAGCTAGCATTCACTCTTGTTTTTACTGTGAGATTGCACTTTTTTTCTAAAAGCATATTCCCTAATTGGTGATGCGATTAAATCAAATGGGTTTTTGTGTTTTTAGATCATCTCATGTTTGGATTAAACGGGAGGCCATCATTTATTCCATTTTGTTTTCATTGTTTGAGATTTGAATGTTTCCATGTTTACCACTGCCAACATGGCAAAGGATAAGCCTTGGCAGAGGTTCTCGGTGGGCTTCCATCTGTCAAGAGTCGTCCTTTCCGCTGATGGACAATGGTGGCTCAGCAGCACTTTTAGTTCCTGTATGCATAGGGTGCTCACTATCTTTGTAATTATCTGCCTGAGGGGACATGCTAAATGATGGCTTTGTCCTCTGCCCCCCTTTTGTATTAAGTTGATTTTTGGAACAGCGTAAACAAGCTCTGGATTTATTCTATCCCCACTGGAAAGAAACAGTAGCTATTGTCATGGGTCAGGTGCAATCGACATTTCGTTCTGTGTACATTGTTACACAGAATGACAATACAAGGAAATTATTATTATTATTATTATTATTATTTTATTGGAACGTATACAGTGATTGAATCGTTTTCCCGTTCAGGATGCTTGATTTGACCAAGATATTTATCCCTGCATTAACTGACACTCTTCCAGTTAAACATGAATCTGATTTATAGTTGTAGTACATGATGAAGTGGTCTTGCAAGGGCTATAGGACACTGAGTTGATAGCTTGTGTCATGTAGACAATAGTCGGAATTTCGTGGCAGCCTTTTTTTCTACCAGGTCATTGTGAGTGCATCATATAAATCTGTTTGAATAAAACAAGTTCAATGTTATTTAGTGTTTCTCTTGTCAGCAAATCTACTGACAAGGCCAAAGCCATCTTGAGTGGATGCTACTACCAAGTGTATTCAGGTCCTGATTGATTCCTCTTTGCCACAGTGCGCTATTGTTTAAAAACGATCAAAGACGCATCAATGAGCCAGAGCTTTGTAACCGGTGGCATTTTTCTTCATTACCATGAACACACCTTCCCTGGATTTCTTTCACTGAACACCACATAATGTAATATTCATTAAGTAATAAAAAACAATCTGATTATTAAAAATAGCGTCGAAGGCATGGACATTTTAAACAAACACAATTGTTCAAAAGAAAGCCGTGACAACCATTGCAAGTAAATAAGAGATGGAGTGAAATGTGGATGACAAGTTTCATAAATATTTGAAGGATTTTTCTTCTATAATTTGACCCCCTCTAGTTAAGTAACATGTATTTGTATAGCCCTAAATCACAAAAGTCTGGGCTATTTAGAGTGTTTTATATGGGTGCAATAAAACGTCAACGTTCTCGATAAAAATTAAGAACAGATATTGTCGACTATTGTCACTAAACATGTTTTTGCAACATTCTGAGGAATCTCTACAATAATATAATTGCTGCTAAGAGTCACACATGCACAGTAACCAATAGCGTCTATGTCTGGAGCCTAACATAAACATACCGAAATGGCGGTGGCAACATTAACTATGTGAACCGAAACAAAAAATTTGGGGGGGATCTTAGCCTGGATACGGTCAATAAAAAGACCGTTTACAAAGTTTGCAACGCAAACCTTGCGTATCATAGCGATAGAATATGGAGTCTGACTTCTCGCGGCAAAATTGAGGAACGTTTAAGCTAAGACGGTTATGACGACATGCATTGTACATTTTATATGCGTATATTTTGCCATAAAAGAAAGATTGAGCTTTATGCTGGACTAATGTATTTGAGATTATATGCGTGCAGTCTGAACTGTCACTTGTTAAAACCGTATGATTTCAAACTTTTGAGAATCGTTAAAGCCCCAATGTGTAATATTTGACCCATAGATGCCACTGTGTTGTCTTGGTGCGAACAATGGCCAGTGCTGCAGAGCACAGCGTCGCATCATCCTGCTGGAGAATTATGGTGGCGACCTAAGTGTGGATTTCACTGTGTAAAAGAAATAAACATTTCTTGACCTATAATTAAAAAAAAAAAAAAAAATCAGTCAATTTACTGAAAACAGGATGGATGTAGATTCCTTGTGCTGGCAGATATTGAAAGTGTTGTATTGGTGGTTATTGGTGGAATGGTGGATGGCTTAGTTGGAGTATGGACGCATCATCAGTAGTGTCACAATATAACATTGGCATGACAGTTTGTGTATTTTTGCTTAGTTTTAAAATCTTTTTTTTTTTAACTGAATTATTTTGTACCACTAGAAAGCATTTAATATTGCACACTGTCCCTTTAAGTACTTTTGTGACACACTTTGCGGTTGACCACTGAATGCTCTTCACAAAATGGACGTCCAAATTGTTTTATTTGTTGCTCTACTGTTGCTAATATGACTCTTCTTGGTTTCCCAGGATAAGAAACTGTTTACTTGATTTAAATGTTTTTTATTCGCCTGTCTCTAAAAAAATGGACTGAGATTTATTGATGGGTTTATGTCTCTACTGACCGAGCACTGTGCTTAATTGGTTTTAGATCAGACAGGCTTATTCCATTTTTGTCTTAATCTGGAGTATGTTCAATAAAGTATTCATTTTTACATTTTCTCATGACTAAATGAATTTCATGCTAAATTTAAGAAAATTTGAAGTTATCAGATCATTCAACTAATCGTTCCAATAGTCGGTGACTAGTCGTGTATTAAAATCGTTTTTAGTTTCATTCTTCGTGTTTTATGAGAAACAAAGGAAATGCAACAAAACAAAAATTTAACTCATTTAAAAATGTGTTTTCCGAGTAAGGAAAACTTGAAGTAATATCTATTAATCATTGGTTCTCCGCAGCTAGAGTAAATGAGGCCCATTGTCTTCAAACGACTTATAGGGAGCCTATAATAACAGTATGACCCTTTCCTTTTGAGTAAAGCTTTTTATTGGAGCTGTTATTGGAAGAGTGATTATCATTCTGTAGATACATTAGGTCAGACATCTGGAAATAATTTCCTAAAACTGCTTAGTGAGTGTCTTGATAACTATACTTACTTGCAGGGCTTGTTTTAACAGTCACCAAAGCAATAGGAAATCCTTGTAGTCTACAGAAAATACGATAATGAGTTTACCCCAATAGATTGAGGGGAGAGTCTAGCCCAGGCTTCTCAAACTTCGCTGCCTGGGGGCCAACTGTGGCCCCCAGGAAGATGATTTGAAGCCCTAGCCTTAATATGAAAGGTAAAGGGACAGTGTGTATTATTCTTCCACTAGATGTTGCTGTATGCCGTTGTGGCTCTGAAATTGAGTACTAAAAGCACAACGGAAGAGGACAAAATACGGTATTCAAAGTGACCAAAACCCACCCTATTACTGTTGAAAAGAAGAGAAATAAGAAAAAATAGAAAAGAAAAAAGAAATGAAACAAACAAAAAAGAGAAAAATGAAATAAGACAAAAAGTAAAACTACAGAAAAAAACAAAATATTAATGAAAAGACATTTTTCCCATTTTTGTTTTTATTCCCGTTTTCATTTTTTGCCTTTTATTATTTCTTCCTCCCTATTTTTTATTCCTTTAAAAAATATTTTACCATACTTTTTGTCTTTTTTCGGGTAAACATTGGAAGAAAAAGGTTGCTTTTTGCTCACTTTCAGTCTCTGTAGTTTATTGTCTTCCTTGGATTTTTGGCTGCACTACATATTACAGCGACACATGGTGGAAAAATATAAGACACTGTCCCTTTAAGAACAGCGTAATGTTTTGATCAGCGCTGTTTTTGTGGAAAACTGCATTTGGCCCAACCTCACCCAGATCGAAGCTTCAGCGGCCCCCAACTCAATTGACTTTGAGGCCCCTGGTCTAGCCCATTGGCTCATACACACATGTGTGGAAGAACCACAATTGTAATCATTTCCAATCCACAATTTAAAAGATTAAAATCCATTACAGTTGTAAACAAAATGCTGATCAAGCATGAATACTTACTTTCATACTGCGAGTCCATCATGGTTCCCAATGGCCCACGGTGCTAAGTTGGCACCAACAAGTGCAACCCTTGCGAAGCTACAGCTTCAATTTTTTGTATGCTCTGAACTTGAAGTGTACCAATTGACAGGTGCCCACCATGCGAAGCTTTGACAGTCTTGTAGTTGAGATTCATGTCATAAAAACGCTTCATGCAACAATTATTGGTCTTTTCACAATCTTTATGGCAGCACGGTGGAGCAGTGGTTAGCACGTGTGCGGCACCGTTCTAAGGTCATTAGATCGAACCTCCTGTGTGGAGTTTTCATGTTCTCCCCGTGATTGCGTGGGTTTACTCCGGGCACTCCGGTTTCCTCCCACATTCCAAAAACATGCATGTTAGGTTGGCCGGTCTAAATTGTCCCTAGGTGCGAATGAGCGAGTGAGTCGTCTGTCTCTGTGTGCCCTGCGACTGACTGGAAACCAGTTCACGGCCCACTGCCAGAAGATAGCTGGGATGGGCTCTAGCACCCCCGCGGCCCTACTGAGGATAAGCGGTGCAGATAATGGATGGATGGATTCACAATCTTTAATATCTGCTCAAATTACTGTAAAATGCGTATAGGCTAGTATTTCTAAATGCCGTCTCATAAGAATACATTGCAATAAAGAAATTCCACTTCCCTTATTTTCCTTTCAAAAAAATGTTTTTTAAAAAAGTAAGCGGAATTGTTTAATGTGAAATACAATAAATCTTTTGTTGTTGTATATTTCGTTTCAGACGAATTGCAACTCCAAAGTGCATCAGAAAAACATTCAATGTACAGTATGGAAATAAGTACCCCAACCCCCCTTTTACCCACCCAACAATCTGAAACACCAAATGCATTTACGCACACAAAATGCATAGAATAAAATAATGCAAATAATTGAAAAAAAAAAAAAAATTTATATAATGGGCTCCAGCACCCCCGCGACCCTACTGAGGATAAGCGGTACAGATAATGTATATATATATATATATGTATGTATGTGTGTGTGTGTGTGTGTGTGTGTGTGTGTGTGTGTATATGTATGTATGTATGTGTATATATATGTATGTATGTATATGTAGAAACCGAAAAAATAGTTTTTGGTCCTATTTTTGACATACATAAGACGCACCGGATTATAAGGCGCTATAATTGGAACGTGGACAAAACAGTCAGATAATTCAGTCAAACTTATTACCCCCTTAATATTCCCAAAGCTTGCAAATACGTGTCGAGAGCACGTGCGGATGCGATGTCCGTACGATGTCACTCAAATGCATCGTTTCAAATTAAAGGTTAAAGTCTAGGGATTCAAGAAATGCCAACTATTCCTTAGTTTCTATTTTCTTTTTCGCTCGCAACTTTACTGTGCGTATGACAATAAACACTTGGAATTGAGTTTAATTCAAAAATAGACACTCCATTCCATCCATTATCTGCACCGCTTATCACAGAAACATCGAGTTCAGTCTGAAACAAGATATATAGCCGGAGTAGCTCACCGAAGTCGTTGTGTTCATAATAATGTGCAGACGTGGTCCTCTTATATCCGTGAGTGTAGTAAATCCAGGAGAATAAAATATTTACAAATACAGTATAGTAAAAAATGCTTTCTGTATGCCGTCAAACCACGTCCTATACACATTCATCTTTTTCGGCCAACTGCAGGCTTTGTTTTGCCGTTTAAGCCAATGCCAGCCTGTAAATGATAAAAAGGATCCGCCTCTTGACCTCCGAATAACTTTAGCCAATAGTGATCGATTCAACTGATGATTGACACATCTTTTTTGGCCAATTGCAGGCTTTGTTTTGCCGTTTAAGCCAATGCCAGCCTGTAAATGATAAAAAGGATCCGCCCCTTGACTTCCGAATAACTTTAGCCAATAGTGATCGATTCAAATGATGATTGACACATTGGTTAGCCAATGAAACGCTGGTAAATAAATCCCAGCATACACCGCGGACTACTTGGCGTTCGGGGGAAAATCTAGTTGGCGGCTGCAAGTTAGTTGCAAGACTTTGCGAATTAATATTGATCCATAAATAAGGCGCACTGTATTATAAGGCGCATGGTCAGCTTTTGAAAAAAATAAAGGCTTTTAGGTGCGCCTTATAGTGCGGTAAATACGGTAATTCATAAAATCAATCAAATTATCTACCCATTAAATAATGTTGTATTCCTGTTAAAATACACAAACCGAGTTATTGTTGCTTTTATTATTGCTAAATTCATTATGTTACTTATTATATCACTCATTATTATTTCTAATATTTTTGTCATCAGTAATATGATTTTGGCGGTATTATGATAAAACTGGAAGGTAGGCAAGGTTCAAAATGACCCCTCTGATATGCACTGTACAAACTATTAAGTTAGCAGGTAAGTTTGATAATGTTTTTTTTTATACTTTTATCGTAATTTCTTTGTATTCTTTTTTGAATTTTCGAAATAAGATTTTTGCAGTATGGAGCTAAACAGTGAGTGGAATGTATAAAATAAAAAACTATATAGAGAAATGAGAAAAATAATACTTAAAGGGGCTGTACTGGATTTCTAAATTTGTTAATCTTTGTCGCCATCTCGTGGATTTTGTCATTATTGCAGCCTCTGTCAGCTCGTTCATGATGTGCATGCAAGTACGTGCATTTCATAGATGCACTCCAAAAAAGTATTTTTAAATCTTTTTTTGGGGGTTGGGTTAGTGTTTGGGCTTTACTTGAAGCAGGCCTTTTCTTCCTTTCACCAGTTTCATGCCACCATAAAAAGTAGAATTTAAAATAAAAACCTGTGGAGGAGAGCATTACATCACTCTCCAGCACTCCCCCTGCCCCATTTCTCCTACCTAATGTGTTCAGCCCGGAAAAGCTCTGCTAAAAGATAAAAGCAGATAGGCACAGTGGAAAATAAAGCATTAGGGGAGTGACGGTGTGCCGTGAGAAATTATCCAATGTCACTTTTTAAAATTTAAAATCCTATAAAACATTTATAAATCATACTCTGCAAATATTATGTCATTGTCAAGTGTCTGTGCTGTAAAAACTGGGGGTATTATAAATTATATTGTAATTAAACATACTGTTTGTTGTCATTTTACAACATTTTAGTTAAAAACATGCCATGGCGCAAAAAAGGTTGAAAAACACTGCACTAGGGCTCTTTGAACTCAGTTAGGCATTTTTAACACATACTTTATAGAGAAAAATCACTATTTAATGACACCTCAAATGTTTTTTTTTTGTGTTTATTTTCAACATGAGAGTTCTCCCCAATTCTCTTGCTTGCTTAGCAAGCGGCAGTGGCTCAGGAGGTAGAGTGCTCGTCTTGGGATCAAGGTATCCCGGCTCGTCCGTGTTACCTGTCGAAGTGTCCTTGGGTAAGACACTGAACCCCTAATGCCCCCAATAAGCAGGTTAGCGCCTTACATGGCTGCAAGGCCGCTATTGTTAAATGTGGAGCACATTGTAAAGCGCTTTGGGAAGTCATTGACTTGAAAAGCGCTATATAAATGCAGTTCATTTCATTTCATTTATTTTGAAGTGAACTTGTTCATGACTAAAGAATATTGAAATTGGTTTATGTGTGATGACAGGCTGCAGAAGCGCTAGCCCGTGAAGCGCTGCCACTTTTCTCCTCGGCTAAACAGGCCTGGTGAGGATTTTTGCCCCCTTTTGAGAGGCCCGCCAGCTTGTTTATGAACTAGATGAGTGTGTGTGCTTCATCAGAAACCGGCTCATGTTGCAAAGTTTTCACAGCGGTGTCGTCAGCCTGGGTGGTTTTATGAAAAAAAAAAAAAAAAAAAAATCCTTTTTGCAGCCAAACAGTAGACTGTCCAATTGCAGACGTGTGCCTTAATCCTATTATGTCACAAGTCCTTTACTGTATAGCTATAGTGTTTTTAATGGGGGATCTGTAAGATTTTACTAACAGTATTTTATAATTTTAAGCTTTAATACAAATCTTCATAACTTGTTTTAATAATACCAATAATAATATACTCTGGGCAATTTCCACTGATGCAAAATAAAATTGTAGAGTATTTTTTGCACTGTAACGCAAACCCCCTTAAAAATACTTAATACTTAAATATATGTTTTTCATGTATAAGGTACTCTTGAGCATAAGATGCATAAATTTAAAAATACAGTAAAAGCAAGGGTTGCATAAAAAAATAAATGTATTTAAATTTGAATAAATTATATTACAGAACACAAATTCTGAAATTCCTTTATACTCATCGAGACGTCCTACCAATGCCCAGTGTGCATGCGTGTAAGGTTAATTCAGTCATCAGTACATCCTACCTGCCTATTCCTACGTATGCTCTTCGGTTATTTGAATACCGTATTTTCCGCACTATAAGGCGCACCTAAAAGTCTTAATTTTTTTCAAAAGCTGACCATGCGCCTTATAATACAGTGCGCCTTATATATGGATCAACATTAAATTCACAAGGTCTCGCAACTTACACAACAGCCGCCGACTCGATTTTCCCCTGAACGTGGAGTAGTCCGCGGTGTATGCTGGGATTTATATACCGACGTTTCATTGGCTAACCAATGTGTCAATCATCATTTGAATCGATCACTATTGGCTAAAGTTATTCGGAGCCTCGGATAGGCTAGAGGGCCGAAACAAACCCTGCAATTGGCCGAAAAAGATGTGTCAATCATCCGTTAAATCGATCACTATTGGCTGAAGTTATTCGGAGCCTCGGATTGGCTAGTGCGCCAAAACAAACCCTGCAATTGGCCGAAAAAGATGTGTCAATCATCCATTAAATCGATCGCTATTGGGTGAAGTTATTCGGAGCCTCGGATTGGCTAGAGGGCCAAAACAAACCCTGCAAATGGCCGAAAAAGATGTGTCAATCATCCATTAAATCGATCGCTATTGGCTGAAGTTATTCGGAGCCTTGGATTGGCTAGATGGCCAAAACAAACCCTGCAATTGGCCGAGTTTAGCAATGGCGTAGCAAGCTTAGCAAGCTTACTAAAGTACGCCATAAAGAAACATGTTTTATTAGTCTGGATTTACTTCACTCGCGGTTGTAAGAAGACCATGATTGCGTATCATTATTGAACGTGAGAACTTAGGTGAGCTATGCGGCATTATATTTTCCCGGTATCTTGTTTTAGATTGATCTTGATGTTGCTGTGATGAGTTGAGTGAATTAAACTCAATTCCAAGTGTTTGTCATATGCACAGTAAAGTTGCGAGCGAAAAAGAAAATAGAAACTAAGAAATGTTTCTTGAATCCCAACACTTTAACCTTCTGAATGATATTTGAAATGATGCATTTGAGTGACATTGTACGGACACCGCATCCATACGTGTCTACGACACGTATTTGCTTCTTTGCAAGCTTTGGGAATGTTAAGGGGGTAATACGTTTGACTGAATCATCTGACTGTTTTGTCGACGTTCCCATTGTAGCGCCTTATAATCCAGTGCGCCTTATCTATGGAAGATATAGGACCAAAAACTATTTTTTGGGGGTGCGCCCTATAACCCGGTGCGCCCTATAGTGCGGAAAATACGGTACTCAGAATGTCTTACATGCTTATATCTATGTGTAAATACATTCTGTCAATGAACTATTAATAACGTTTTACCTTTATGACAAAACATGCTAGAAGCACACAGTAGAGGTTATATATTTGGCTTGGGGCTGAACCAGGCTTCGATTCGGAATCAGGTATAAAATGTCACGCAATAGATCGGGCCTGGCTTCACACTCGCTGATTGTTTTTTGTTTTGTTTTGTTTTTCTTGGAAGAGGATCTGCACAGCATGCATGCTGTTTGGCGCACTTTGGCGCCGAACTGTGCATTTTGGCCAAAGTGTGCACTTTGGTGCCGAAATATGCAAGCGCCCAAGTGCAGCATTGGGTAACATTCGGGCTTAATTTCTCAAATCAAGTTAATCGGTTGGGTTCGGGCTTTTATACCCGCAGGCTGGGTCGAATAGGGCTGGATTTTTTTAGGCCCGATCTTACCTCTAGCGCACAGTAATACATTAGATAATAAATCTGTCAATGGTAGGACACTTCAACAGAACAGCAGTTTCAGCAACAAACAATATCTTAACCACAAGAGAGCATTTAAAGACCACTCTATGTTTCTCAATTGCAGAACAGTACCGTATGCAGGATCATTCAACCACAATTCAAACAAGAGTATGTAATTTTGTACAAAATGCTACTATAAACAAATATCTTCATTCAAGTGATCACAATATGCTTCATACTTAGGTACAGTTATTGTCCAAAGCAACAAAAGGGAATTTGCAAAGAGTTTGTGTCGAAGTTCCTCGCTTCCCTTTTTTTTGGGTTAAATTTCTGTCCAATTTGGGTTTTTAGGTGCACATTATAGTCTGGAAAATAAGGTAAATGCAATTCTATCAGTGAAGTTCAGCCGTCTTCCATTTCCGTCTCATCGTTTACCCAGCAAAACAAATCATCTATGATAATTGTATTCATTTCCTCTGCTTCTGTCCAGGGGAGCCTCTCAGTGGCACAACTGGGGCACAATGACCTGTCGTTTTCTCATGTAAACTTTCCGCTTGCTCTGGGCTGATTAGCATGACTTCATTAAAAAATGACCGCTAACCAAAACCGGTGCCGCGGCCAATTGTTGTGCCATGTGAAAAAGGCATCTTTGAATAATTAGCGGCCCACCAGTGGAGTGACCTGTGATGTAACACAACTAAGATGTTTGGCATTATAAGAATGTCCCATTTCTATTGGACACTGGAACTCTGGGGCCCCTTCCTGTGTAGTCTACCAAGCACATCCCAGTACAGAGGGACCTGCCAACAGCATGATCACAGTGATGAGAGACAATGCATTCTCTTTTTTCACTTCAACATTTTTTAAAAGTTATATTTAGTGAAGCAGCATGTGCTAGAGGTGGGAATAGAGAATTTTAGTCATTGTTTAGTGTTGCTTTGGAATAGAATTACTATACCGTGGTCTTCCTGGAATATTGCTCATTGGTTCATTGCATTGTGCAATCTCGCAGCAAGACTCCGAGCCCCCAATCGGCTTATAGTTCAATGCAACCAACTGACTTTTTTTTGGCATGACTGCATAAATTTGCTACTGATTCAATAACAATGCAAATTCCCAAGCATAAAAGACTCTGTCTTGGATTTAAAAGTGCATACACATGGTTGATCACAGTATTCTATAAACGGTAAGGACAGCATATATTTTTATGATGCATTGGTTCATCTCACAAACAAAATGGTGTCTTTTGCTGAAATGAAATTTTAAGAAATGGGCATTCCTGGCAATTTTTGGTATCCATCCAATCCAAGTAAATACAGGGTAGTATTGATCGATACGGATCGAGTTTACCGATCCAAGTTGGTTTATAATTATAACTAAACACAGCAAAACGTTTAAAAACTAAAATTGTATTATCAAATAACAACAATGCAAATTTTCACGATATAAAAATCTATTTAAATATCTCTATTCACACTTGTTGCAGAACAAAAGCTGAGTCAAACTGAAAAAAAGCAATAAATGAAAACACAAATACTGTTTAACAATGTCAATAAAACGACTAAAATACCTCCTATTGTACAATATTGGAAAATAAATTCAGTAGAATTGGAATTGTCATTATTGTCATTTCAAGCAACTCAGGAAAGATTGTTTCCAATGACATCTGATATGGCACCCCAGCAGTGTTTCCTCTAAGCTGCCGCGTGCGCAATTGCGCACTACTCGCACATTCTCAGCGCACAAGAAAATCTAGCCAGCGCACAAAAATGAGGGCTCAAAATTGCTAATTAAGAAGCGAATCAAGTCAAAGCCACAGTGCATGAAGGTAAAAATACGTTGTGTCCTAAATGCGGTATTTTGAAGTCGAGTCACAGTAGAACAAAGTTGAGTAAAGTTAGTAGAGTTTGTCAAGAACCGGCTTCTTCGGCTCGGATCACTAAAAGGAACCGGCTCTTTCGGGTCCTAAACAGCTCTCCAGGTTGTTTTTGCTTCATTAATCCCAATCATGACCAAATATGATGTAAAATTATGCACAAAATGACTTGAAGGAAGGGGGGAATAGAACAAAAAAGAAAAAAATACCAAAATGAAAAAGTAGTGAAAAGCTGAGAAAAAAAAGAAACAAAAGGAAGAGAAAAAAAGAAGGAAACATTTCGAAAAGAGCCAGAAAAAAAGAAAAGAAAGAAATGTAGGAAAAAAGTAAATAGAGAACAAAAAGAAAAGAGGAACAGCTCGGAAAAAATAAACACAATGAGATTTTGTTGTCACCACATTGTAATATCTGCGCGGAGAATCTGATCTTAAAAGAAATTTGTGGAGAAGTGAAGAATTGATCCTCGGGCAATAATAATCCGTCCGATTCAAGTAGTTGCTTAGTATCTATAATATCGATATTTGAATTGTTTCGCCCACCCACAATGCTCACCCAAACTTTGAGTTCAAATACAGTAAATATATAAATGTCAATTATCGTTTCATGTGTCTTAAAGCTAAGTAATTAAGCGTGGTAAGCAAGATTTGTTCATTTGATCAGCAAATGCCCTCTTCTTTTCGAGTTCAACTCAGCCTACGGTCAGTTACCAAACTCCATGCTGGAGTGCCAGCGAGTGGGCAGTACAAGTGCAGCATGTCATGCTCTAATGCAATTTCCTCCAAATGTCAATTACAAAAGTTATCAACTTGAAAAAATCTTCAATTAAGGGACCAAGCAGATATGACACATTTTCCCCACTTGAACCTGCAGTGTTGTTGTGAAACTTTATTTTCTGTAGAATTGTTAGGTTTACTTGAAAGATGTGTGGTTTATTTTTTGTGCATCCCTTCGATGGATTATATCAGTGACGTGCGTTAAGGTTCGCAATCGGATTTACAAATGAATGTACCTACATCTTATTCATTATTTGATTGGCAGAGCAAGAGAGCTAATTATGAATTGAGCATAGAAAAAAAGGGTTTTTTGTCTTACCTTAACTTATAAATGACACTATCACTAACTATATTGTTTGGGTCTGAGCTGTGCTCCAACTCAGAATCCTTGGTCTCACTCTTGCCCTCTGCCATGAGGCAAGAGAATTGCATGCCTCACTCTGCATCTAATTGTATTTAAAAGGTTCACAATATTCTGAGATTTTTGAAAATTCAAATATTTGGAAGTACAGTATAAATCAAATGAACATTAGGGTGAATGATGTTAGGGTAAACAAAAATTACAAACTAAACTTTAGAGAAGGTTAGAACATTTTATAAGAAAATAAATAAGAGTAAAACTGCTAAAATAAAAGATATTTAAGTAAATCTAAGTGTTCCACTTGTAGAAATTTTGCATATTTTTTTCTTATTTTGATTTACCGTATTTTCCGCACTATAAGGCGCACCGGGTTATAGGGCGCACCCCGAAAAAATAGTTTTTGGTCCTATTTTTGACATACATAAGACGCACCGATTATAAGGCGCTACAATGGGAACGTGGACAAAACAGTCAGATAGTTCGGTCCAACTTATTACCCCCTTAACATTCCCAAAGCTTGCAAAGACGCAAATACGTGTCGAGAACACGTGCGGATGCGGTGTCCGTACGATGTCACTCAAATGCATCGTTCCATCATTCGGAAGGTTAAAGTCTTGGGATTCAAGAAATGCCAACTAGTCCTCAGTTTCTATTTTCTTTTTTGCTCGCAACTTTACTGTGCATATGACAATAAACACTTGGAATTAAGTTTAATTTAAAAATAGACACTCCATTCCATCCATTATCTGCACCGCATATCACAGAAACATCGAGTTCAGTCTGAAACAAGATACAGGGACAATATAAAACCCGGAGTAGCTCACCGAAGTCGTTGTGTTCATAATAATGTGCAGCCAATGTCCTCTTATATGTGAGGGTAGTAAATCCAAGAGAATAAAATACTTACAAATACAGAATAGAAAAAAATGCTTTCTGTATGCCGTCAGCCTCGTGCTATACGCATTCATCTTTTTCGGCCAATTGCAGGCTTTGTTTTGCCGTTCAAGCCAATGCAAGCCTTTAAATGCTAAAAAGGATTCGCCCCTTGACCTCCGAATAACTTTAGCCAATAGTGATCGATTCAACTGATGATTGACACGTCTTTTTGGGCCAATTGCAGGCTTTGTTTTGACGTTCAAGCCAATGCCAGCCTTTAAATGCTAAAAAGGATCCTCCCCTTGACCTCCGAATAACTTTAGCCAATAGTGATCCATTCAAATGATGATTGACACATTGGTTAGCTAATGAAACGCCGGTAAATAAATCCCAGCATACACCTCGGACTACTTGGCGTTCGGGGGAAAATCGAGTCGGCGGCGGCAAGTTAGTTGCAAGACTTTGCGAATTAATTTTGTTCCATAAATAAGGCGCACTGTATTATAAGGCGCATGGTCAGCTTTTGAAAAAAAGAAAGGCTTTTAGGTGCGCCTTATAGTGCGGAAAATACGGTACATTTAAAAAATGATTCTCTGTAAAATGTCACGAATATGCCGAAAGTAGGCAAAATTATCTAAGTACTGTAGTGTATTTTCCAGACCGTAAGGCGCATTAGATTGTAAAGTGCACCAACCAAAATTTCATATTTTTATATAATATACAATAAAATATATATTATTTAATTTTTGAGATGTTTTGTCTTATTTAAGGCGCACCGGACAGTGAGGCTTATGCAATTAAAACTACTGTAAGAGCCAGGGTTGTTTCAAAAGAAATGCCAAAATTTGTATTTTAAATTTAAAAAAAAGATTTAATTCTAAAATAAATGGTAACTGTATGTATGAGCAATTCGTTGTAAATATGCATTTTCAAATTTTTTGTTTCCTATTTTCTGGTCTATAAGGTGCACCAGGCTATAGAGTGCATTTTTTAATTTGATCTTAGTTTTGTGGTTTTAGGTGGGCCTTTTAGCCTGAAAAATGTGGTTTACATGTGTATTTTCTTTCTTTTACAAGGATAACAAGTTCAAATTTAGTAAAATAATCATTGGCAAAAATAATCATTGGCAAAAATTATCTGGCGGTGCAGCACGGCAGCAGAGTGGTTAGCACGTCCACTGCACAGTTCTGAGTTCATGGGATCAAACCTTCCTGTGTGGAGTTTGCTTGTTCTTCCCGTGCTTGCATTGGTTTCCTCCGGGCACTCCGGTTTCCTCCCACATTCCAAAAAACATGCATGTTAGGTGAATTGGCTGGTCCAAATTGTCCCTAGGTGTGAATGAGCGGGTGAATTGTAAGTCCCTGTGTGCCCTGCGACTGGCTGGCAACCAGTTCAGGGTGTCCCCTGCCCACTGCCCGAGGATGGCTGGGATGGGCTCCAGCACCCCCGTGACCCTACTTAGGATAAGCGGTGCAGATAATGGATGGATGGATCTGCTTGTGCCCAGTTCGGCAACTGGCGGCTCAGGAGCCGTATGCAGCCCTTTAGCGCTGCTGAGTTGCTCCCTGGTGCTTTTCAAAAAATGTTGACAAATTGAAATAGATCGGGAAAGAAATACATTTTTCTTTCAATATGGTTTCTGTAAGAGGACAAATATGACACAAAAACCTAACGTTTTCCAATGCTTCAAAAATGTGCAGAATAAATATTACATTTCCACTACTTTAGCGGCTATCTCCTTCGCTCCTTTTTACTCTCTCTTGTGTGACCTGCTCCAATTTAGAGCAAAGTGTAGCGCAAACTCCTCCCTTTTTAAGGGGACAGCATCACAATTTGATTTGAATGACATTTATGGGTATTATCTGTGTTTTGTTGCTCAGGCCCAATCATGGGTGTGTTGATTTGGTATCAAAAGAGAGAAGAGAATGCTGGTGCTTTTTACCCATGCAGACTTGTGACATTTGCACAGAAATCAATCTTAAATTATATCAATTTTATTTTATTTAGCTTTTCAAAGGGTTGCTGCTTATTTTTATGAATGCATTCTATAGCACACTTTTTGTGCACGTTCCATTTTTTTTCTTGAATTTTCAAAAATGACGTCAAAAATTGAATATTGTTATTGCATTGCTTTATTTTTCTTAAATTAATGAAATATACTTTAATAATGTAAAGAAGTTAAACATGAGGTGGTATCTTACTACAGAGTAGTCACGTGGTGCATCATTCTCTACGGGATGTGCTGCATCCAACTGAGTCATAATATAGATACATACAGGATGTGTTGCATTCATTAAAAGGCTAAATAAGGCTTTTATTTTTTTGTGGCCCCACACATTTTTTTTTCTTCGTCCAATATGATTCTTTCTACATTTAGGTTTGCTCACCCCTCTTCTAGTGGAAGACGAATGTACAATTATAAAGAAATACATTTCGTGTTTTGAATTCATTCAAGTTGCTTCTCACTTTTTACCAAACTTTCAGTAGTGTCCTCGATAGTAATCGTGTTTACCGAACATTGGCCAAGGTTGACATAAACTTTCCACAGTAGAATTAATTGACTGGACATACAAATGTATACATTAAGGGTTGTTTGATGCATCTACAGTGCATCCGGAAAGTATTCACAGCGCTTCACTTTTTCCACATTTTGTTATGTTACAGCCTCATTCCAAATTGTATTAATTTAATCTCTTATCTCAAAATTCTACACAAAATACTCCATTATGACAATGTGAAAACGTTTTTTTTTTTTACTTTTTTTGAATTTATTAAAAATAGAAATCTAAGAAATCACATTTACATAAGTATTCACAGCCTTTGCCATGAAGCTCAAAATTGAGCTCAGGTGCATCTTTTTTCCAATGATCATCCTTAAGATCTTTCTACAGCTTAATTGGAGTCCACCTGCAGTAAATTCAGTTGATTGGGCATGATTTGGAAAGGCACACACCTGTCTATATAAGGTCCCACAGTTGAGTGTGCATGTCAGAGCACAAACACCAAGCATGAAGTCAAAAGAACTGTCTGTAGACCTGCGAGACAGGATTGTCTTGAGGCACAAATCTGGGGAAGGATACAGAAAAATTTCTGCTGCTTTGAAGGTCCCAATGAACACAGTGGCCTCCATTATTTATTAATGGAAGACATTTGGAACCATCAGGACTCTTCCTAGAGCTGGCCGGCCTTCTAAACTGAGCGATTGGGGAAGAAGGGCCTTAGTCAGGGAGGGACCAAGAACCCGATGGTCACTCTGTCAGAGCTCCAGCGTTCCTCTGTGGAGAGAGGAGAGCCTTCCAGAAGGACAACCATCTCTGCAGCAATCCACCAATCAGGCCTGTATGGTAGAGTGGCCAGACGAAAGCCACTCCTTAGTAAAAGGAACATGAAAGCCCGTCTGGAATTTGCCAAAAAGCACCTGAATGACTCTCAGACCATGGGAAACAAAATTCTCTGGTCTGATGTGACAAATATTGAACTCTTTGGTGTGAATGCCAGGCGCCATGTTTGGAGGAAACCAGGCACCGCTCATCACCAGGCCAATACCATCCCTACAGTGAAGCATGGTGGTGGCAGCATCATGCTGTGGGGATGTTTTTCAGCAGCAGGAACTGGCAGACTAGTCAGGATAGAAGGAAAAATGAATGCAACAATATATAGAGATATCCTGGATGAAAACCTGCTCCAGAGCGCTCTTGACCTCAGGCTGGGGCGAAGGTTCATTTTTCAGCAGGACAAAATCCCAAAGCACACAGCCAAGATCTCAAAAGATTGGCTTCAGAACCACTCCGTGAATGTCCTGGAGTGGTCCAGCCAGAGTCCAGACTTGAATCCGATCGAACATCTCTGGAGGGATCTGAAAATGGCTGTGCACAAACGTCTCTCATCCAACCTGATTGAGCTTGAGACTTATTGCAAAGAAGAATGGGCAAAACTGCCGAAAGATAGGTGTGCTAAACTTGTGGGATCATATTCAAAAATAATTGAGGCTGTATTTGCTGTCAAAGGTGGATCAACAAAGTATTAAGCAAAGGCTGTAAATACTTATGTAAATGTGATTTCTTAGTTTTTTATTTTTAATAAATTCAAAAAAAGGAAAAAAAAAACTTTTTCACATTGTCATAATGGAGTATTTTGTGTAGAATTTTGAGATAAGAGATTAAATTAATACAATTTGGAATGAGGCTGTAACATAACAAAATGTGGAAAAAGTGAAGCGCTGTGAATACTTTACGGATGCACTGTACGTATGTGTATTCACTCTAGTGAAGTGGATATGTCAATGTGAAAGATGTTCATATACCGGGTCTTTTGCCATAGTAATTTATGTAATTAATTTGGAATGAATTAAAATCATCTGTGTGTGGTCTACTATTGGCTGGCAACCAATTTGGATTGTACTCCGCCCCCCACTGTCACCCCTAGTGAGGATACACAGTTGAGAAAATGAATAGATGGATGAATGACTCTTTTATTTGCATTTTTAGAATCATAACGTTATTACGTTAGTATTGTGTTTACATGCTTCTCTTTTCACATCCCCAACACACTTTATCTTCTCAAATTGGTCTTTCATGCTTTGAATCCAGCCTAAATTACTTGTTACCTGACTGGCATAGAGTTTACCAATCTGGGTCATTCCCACGGACCTAAAGCGAGGCCACCACAAAAACTCATAAACACAAGATCTCCTACAAAGGTCTGATAGTTTTTTTCCCCCGGGGCCCAGCCACACATCTGCCCGTGCTTAGGCCCCAGGTCCCCCTCGATTCCCAACCACCTGTAAAGAATTACAGCCAGCGTGTTCGAAAAAGTACCCTCCCTCTGGTCACCCAAGGAACCCTTAGAGCAAAAACACGGGCCTTGATATAAAGGCAGCACAGCAGAGTTGAATAGTTCAGTTGCAAGCTGCTTTATATTAGGAAACTATTAGCCAACAATCAAGGGTATTATTTGACATATGCCATGCTTGTTTCAATTGCCAACATTGACAAGTAAAAAAATGTGGCCAATTTTGGAGAAACATGCCTTAACTTAAGAGGAGGATGTAGACAACATAACTCAAAGGTGAATTGCAGATTTTAAAATGTCCAGGGTGCATGCAAAATGTACTCAAGTAAAAGTACTGTTACTTCTGAATAATGTGACTCAAGTAGAAGTAAAAAGTAGCCATAATATAATAATTGAGTGAAAATACTACTATAATACTACTCTTATTTATTTTTATTTTTTTTCCAAATTTTATTGAATCAGATCATCAAAATCCATCCAATCAACAATACATTACATTTGATTTAAAAATAGATTCACATTTATACAGTTTAAATTTGATTTGCAGTTATTTTTTTTCTTTTTATCTTTGGTCACCATTGTCGATCACACCCGTCGGTTTGCTTTAATACAGCCACCTGCTTGGTAGGTGACGCTGCCCCTTTAAAAGGGGCGGGGATTTTGCTACTTGAAAGGATGCAAAGGACTCTGAGAAATGTCTGTAGTTACGTAAAGGGGATTTAAGTTGCTTTGTGACTGGTTCACTGTAGGCTAATGTAGCAGAGTAAGAGTACCATTTCTTTTTCCACGAATCTACCCAAGTAAAAGTGAAAAGTACAGTGATTTAAAATACTCCCAGAAGTACAAAATGTCCAAAAACGGACTCAAGTAAATGTAACGGAGTAAATGTATCTCATTACTACTCATTTCTGATTATCACCTGTGAGCAAAGCAAGGATGGTAAATGGTCTGCATTTATACAGCACTTTTCAAGTCAATGAAGACCTCCCAAAGTGCTTTACAATGTGCTTCACACTTAAATTTAGACAATTACATATTTCAACTGTATGTACCCGAACTTCATGGTTTTAGTCTCCATCTACACAGTCTTACTCTTTGGTTTTCCATTCCCATCTGCCATTGACCGTGCCAAAAAAGGGAAATGCCACCCAAAAATTGTTTATTGATCTGGCCTAAAAAGTCTGGCTCGACCTTGGCTAGTCTGGAGGCATAAAAGCCCGAACCCAACTCCTTAAATTGATTTGAGGGACTGGGCCTGGAGTAAACCCGAAGCTGCATAACTGTACTGTAGGTACTTCTGCACCGGAGTGCCTTCTTCTGCTAAAGTACGTACGGCGCCGAAATGCAGCACCGAGGTGCAGCTTCTGGTTCACCTCAGGCCCGTTCCCTCAAATCAAGTGTGCACTTTGGCGCAGAAGTATGCGTGGCGCTGAGGTGCAGTGCCGAAGTGTGTTACTCAAGTAAAAGTACAGCTACTTCAGACGTAAAAAGTAGTCATCCAAATAATTACTTGAATAAAAGTAAGTGCATGCTGTCCTGATCCTCAACGGACAAAAATAAAAGAACAGCAAAGGAGAATCCCGCCCCGACTGATTGATTGATTGACTTTTTATGCCTGAAACCCAGCCCGAATTTCGTGTCTGGTCCGGGTCCGGGCCTAAGATTTTACCTCTAACGCGGGTTGATGCTCTAATGGTGGTGCACAGCCATGCTAGTCTTTTATTTGTTCATCTTTATTTCATCACATTTGGCATTTTTAAATGTTAAGATTTTCTGTGTGCTCCACAAGTGCCCAGAATTGGTACAAAAAGTCCTGATTTTTTTACCTGGAATCTTGTATCACCGCTTCAAGTTAGATGATTTCATCTTTCCAGTGAATGCGGTCATGTGGTGTCACACGAGAGCTTGCCAAACAATGACCAGAGGTAGCATTTTTGCGGAAAAACGTTAAAATTTCACCAAATTATTATGTTTGCATTGGTACATTATGGTATCATAATGTACCTATGAAGACAAAATAATTAAATTGAATGTGCCCGTTTATTTAAATTTCCAAGACCCACAAAAGTGTTTTGAGATTTTATCTTTGTTGTATTTACGTACATGCCGTGATACCTTTTGTGTACTGATTACTCATTGCCCATCCCCGCTCGTTTGGTGCCAGCTGCTGCTCGTTGCCTGATTGATTCCCCTCCTATTTAAACTCAGTACTCCAGTCACTTCTTGTCAGTCCGTCAGCGAACCTCCGCATACGCAAGGCAAGCACTTTGACTCCGGCTCCCATCTGTCCCGTCCCCATCCGTATCCTGCTCGTCTGTCCCTGATTTTCCGTTTGTCTCCGGCTCCCTGACTTTTCCCTTCCTTCGACAACGCTCTGATCTCCCGCTCCGGTTAATGTCCCGTTTTTGTCCACTGACCACGCTCCGATTCCCGCCCCGGCTACTTGACCCACCCTGGGAACTCTACTTGTTTCTGCATTCCGACCACGCTCCAATCCCGTGAGCTCCTTGCTCCTCCTGCCCAGCAAGCACCGGATCGCTGGCGTTTGTTTTCCCGCACCTGACTTCCCCGATTGTCCAATAAACCTCTGTGTGAAACGTTACACGTTTGGGTCTACCATCTGTTGTGGTTCTGACACTCTGTACTCGACCAAAATCTGTTGGGGATCCGTGTACGACCACCAAATTGTTTAAGATATTTTTTTTTTCTTGTCCGAATCTTATTTTTATACGTTTCTATGCATTTCAAAATACCAATTGGCTCAGGGTTGGTTTATACCCAGGGTCATCCCCACCGTCCTAAACAAGCAAAAACTATACAACAAAACAACTGTGAAAACCGTATATATTGCCAGTTGTATTGTGAAATTGGTATTCTATAGAAAAATGGGTATTCATAACGTATCGTTGACTTAAGTCATTGCACTACTTTTCATTACATTGTTGCTACAATACACTATTTTTCATTGCATTGTTACTACAAAATAAAATTGCACTTTGGGCCAGTCTTAAGCACCACCCTCCAAATATTATTGCCTATCCCCCTGACTCTCTCATTTGTCTCTTTAAAGTATTTATTATGTGTTATGTTTATCTAGTTTATTTTTGAGTGCCAAGCCTAATCTTGTTCCAAAATTGTTCACTATGTTCTTGTCAATGACATAAAGACAATTATCTTCTATTTTTAACTTATAACCATAAATACCCAAAATATTGATTAACGTATACCAAAAAATAATAATATATTTAAACGTGTACATATAGTGAAGATTAAACATGAACATATTAAACCATTCACAGAAATTTTGAATTGCGGTCCAATGACAGACACTATGACACTGTTCTTGTAATTCTCATTTTTCTCCTTCAACTCAATCGTAGTTTTCATTTTTTTCCTTTCCCTTAACACCAACTTTCTAGGGACTCATTATTATTGGCAAAAAAAAAAAATGATAAATAATCTCGAAAATTTTCTTACACCATCTCTGGAAATCATGCTACCCAATGGGGCAATAGTAGCTCATCCCACTTGGCTACGTGTTCAGCTGTGTTTGGTTGTTCTTGAGTTCTGATTTTCGTTCGAATACCCGATTAAAATGTTCTCACATTTTTGGGTCGAACACTGGTTTGTCCGGACATAGTCGTTTGAGTACCGTTTTTTCAAAAATACCATCGGGAAAAAAATGGTTTACATTATTAAGCTTTAAGTGTGTAAGTTCACTACTTTTAGGGAAAATCATCCAACCATACAGACTGTTTAGAAAATTTTCATATCTTACAACATTAAATACACTGTGAGGAAGAAAAGGTTTTAGGTGGACGTCATTACGAAACAAGATAATAGTTAAAGCAAACTCAATACAGTTTCCTTGTCAATCATCCAAACTTCCATAGACATTTTTATCAGAAATGCTAGTTAGATATAGGAAGGTAGCTTAAAAAGGAATAGTGGCAGGTTTTAGTTATTGCTCAACTATATCATTTTTACAAGGTCGACTATATATTATTGGTGGTTTAGGAAGCCAATATTCAGTTACAGTTAATTCACAAGGTTGACGTTGAATTTTTGAAAAACGGAAAACCAACACTTTTTTTTCCACTGAAATGGCAAAACTGCACCTTCTTTCAAATCTACAAACATTTTTTTAGCTTCAATTAAGGATGTCTAAAATTGACCAAAATGTACTAAAAGGCCCAGATTGGATTGCTACGGATTGGTTAGCCATGCAAGACCCAGAGCCAATCAGATACTGCTATGTGTAGGAAAATACTGAAGCTAACACACTAACAGACTAAGGGTGGGCAATACTGGGAATTTAAAGTGTCGATTCCGATCCATTTCAAATGCATGGTAGTTTTTAAGGCTATGTCAGTCTTTCTGTACATCTGTGGGTTCTGTTTGACTTTTTGCACTACTGGCAGTTCTGTATAGCTAGCCACTCCTTGCACATCTGTTTCTCTGCACTATCGTACTTACAGTGTTATTGTTACAGTGTTATTGTTCTGTTTACCTGACTTGTTTACCTGATTGCCCATCTTGCACATCTGGTTGGCTACTCCTCTTGCACTATTTGCGCTACTGTAAAATACTATACATAGCCATAATTATTAAGTATATTATTAGCACTCAATACTACAACTCAATACAACATTTTATTTATATCTGTACATTCAAGGAAACTGTGCGGGTCAGATGTATCGACATTTCGTTCTGTATACACGTGTACTAGAATGACAATAAAGTAGATCTGAATCTGAATCTTCTTATGCATGTGGAAGATAAGCAGGACCTTCTAGGTCAAACTTTTGGAATCGATAAATATTTCTTTTTAATCCAAACGGTTATCTTTAGTGCAATATTTGCTGATAAGCCAACGTACCTTTATCAAAAATAGAGCTGGCTAACATTAAAATGTGTGTTTACTTTTTTCAATAATTTTGCAGGTTTACTACGACTGCGGTGCCAAGGTGGATGTGGTGGATGTACAAGGACTTATACTCTCCCCTGGCTTCCCTTACAATTACTCTTCGGGGACCCACTGTGTTTGGCAGTTCTTTGTACCAGTGGATTATCAGATTATCCTTGAAATATTTGACTTTGACGTGTTTGAAAGCCACGAGTCCTCTGAGCAGCACCAAGCCATTTCTAGTTATGAGGAGGATGATAGAGAAGATGAGTTGACTTATGGTGCCAACGGTTTGGCAATCGATGAGCCTTCTTCTTACTTAAATCAATTAATTGCCCCAAAAGTCCAGATATCTTCTCCAGACAGTGAGGTGGAGCCATTGGTGATCCATGGAACATCATCAAGAGCGTCAAACTCTGCCAAAAGATCTTTAGATCACCCTTCTGGCTTTGTGTTGTTACCTACGGCTTCTGTTGGCCTTCCTGGAGCTGTTTTAAATGCGGATAAAGGTAGCAACAAGGCCTCCCTATCTCGCCTTAGTGTTGACTTTGACCCTAACTTTAACCCAAGCATGATGACTGCCACAACTGAAAAATCTACTGATATCACACCAGTGAGCCCTGAAACACTCCAGTCGGGCCTCGACGCCTGTCCCCATGATGTACTCTACATCTCGGACCTCATCACATTTTCTTCGAGGTTCTGCGGGTCGAACCGACCCCCAAGCAGCCAGTTGGTGTTTGGTTCGAGTCAGGAAATGGTCGAGGTCATCATGGAGCTCATCACGACCACTCACTGGGGACGTGGTTTTGCACTTCTTTTCCATTATAACAATCTGACAAAGCCAGGCGGAGAAAGGAGGAGCTTTGTTTCTTCATCTTCCAAGGTAGATTCACTACTAGCTGCTGTGAGTGGAGCTGCCTTCTTCGCTTTGATACTTACCGGTGTTGTCTGCATCATATTCAGGTAATATATGTTTGATGCACATTTAGAAAACATCTTTCAATTTTTGTTGACTTTATTCTGTCCAGAGATGCCGGTTTGTATAGTTTTGCATTAGTGACAGTTAACTTGCCTTGGTCCCGAACATCTCTGACCAACATTTATAAATCACTGAGTCTCAAATGACTGCACAGCTTCAGTAATTCCATACAACGGCCATGATAGTAAAAACATTTAATTTTTTTAGATATCAGTAACATATAATATGACCGTTACAAAATAATAACTAAAGATCTAAAAATAAAAACATGGAACACAGAATTGCAGATGAACGAATGGTCTTTATTGTCATTATACAATGGTACAACAAATTTGTTTTGCGTGGGTGGACACATTTAATGTGTGCCTACTGGCTTTTGGAGTGACAGCATGCACCAGCCAATCACTGTCATGATCACACACACACCCACACGCACAGCCCTCAACTCCCATGATGCAATTCGCTGTGTGTTGTCTGCTGCACAACAATGCATAATGAAAATTTGCTAAGGAGCAAAACAGCGATAAGTAAATTGCGATCCAGTGATTACTGTAACGGGCAGCAGATGCTAGTATTGGCCACCATCTTGAGTATTGATACTATGGTATCGCTAGTGATAGTGTGATACCACCATTAGGAAAAATGAAGCCACAAACTGCGGATGGGCGAGTAACGTTACTTGACTTTCAGGGTTTTGGCACTCGCGATGGTAGCCAATACAAGTATCAGCTGGCTTCCAAGCAGGCATTCAGTAATCTCAAATATCTGTAGATTGCCAATAAACAAATTGATTATGGAAGAAAATGATTTAAAGATATTTCCTTAGAGGGACTGTACCCTCCTCTCTTCAAAGTTTCACCTTTTTTGCCAGCTAGACGGCTAGTGAACAATGTCTCAAACTTTTTTTTTTCTTTTTCTAAAGCTCCTGTTCATTCAGACAATGGGCTCAACCATTACCTTTCTAAAATCGCTGTAAAACTGACAACAAAGTACAACAAGAATCAGTTTCTAACAACACAAAAATATTGTAAGCTTAGACATGCCTACAATAATTTAAACAAGTGTACGTAATTTCGTACTAATTGTAAGCATAAACAATTCTCTTCTATCAAGTAATCGAGTTTCATACTTACGGACAGTTCTCGCCCAAAGCGCAACAACAACAACATAAAAGAGCATTTGTAAGTTGGCGTCTGTCTTCTGTAGAAGTTCTGCATTTTTCTTTTTCTTTCTTATAGCAACAAACGATTAACATGTTAACTAAAAAAGGCCGCTCCAGACCACTTCATGTTTCTCAAAGGCAGAACAGGGACAGTTTAGATGATTTTACCACTAGATGTCAATGTATTGTGTAGTGCAGCTCAAAATGAGTGCAAAACGGAAAAGGAAACTACGGAGACTCAGAGAGACCAAATTGCCCTATTTTTGTTCTCCTGTGAGGATTTTGGGGTTTTGCAGTTGCAAGATGTCAGCTTCTTCTAAGTGATATAAAATAAATGCAAATTTTTCAAACCATGAGTACTTTAAAAAAAATGCACGCTTATATGAAAGTGGACATATTATTATTTAAATCAATATTGTTTAAACAAAAATACACACTGTCCCTTCAAAATTATTTGATTTTTTTAGAGGGAAAGTAATTCAATGTGCTACTATTTAAAATATCAATATTTGGGTATCGGTATGGGTAACGGTTTCCAAAAAATGTGGAATTAAACCTCCCTAGCTAAAGCTGCATTCCAACATTGTTATTTAAAAATGGTTGAATCCATAACATTTATTTACATTTCTTGAGTCTTTGAAGACATGCACCTGGCCTCGTTTTTTGCACACAAAACAGAGGCTGCTTGAAAATGAATGGCTGGGGAAGTGAGTAAAAACGTAACAATGATGAAAACGCTCAGTTTGGTGTACGTAGCATTGTCAAACAGTCAAAAGGGTATAATTTCCTAGCTTGTACATTGCTAGAGAGTTGGGTGATTTGTAATTCTACCTCCTCAAACAAGATAGATGTTTTGCCCTCCTTTGCTAGGACCAGCATGGTTCAGACTCAGCATTTTGAAAAAATAACTTAAACTTCCCGTGTGCATCTTGAGACCCCAAAAGTGGAAGATAAACTGTGTTTCCTTTACTAAATTGAGGATTTGAAGATTTTTTTGTGTGCTTTTGGCACCCCTGATGGTTTTATTTCTAGAATTTAATAGAATTGATCAAATTTGAAATGGGAAACAAATAAAGAGTACAGAATATAAATTGCTTAATTTTCACAGATTAAAGAAGGCAGCATGAGTAAGCCTTATTTACACGATTAAATACAGTTCCCAGCAATTGGCCATATTTGCCATTGAACATAAAATTGCATCCAAAAATACCTCTAAACACAAGAATTTTGATCTACGAGTTTTATTTGCAACAAAAATCATACAACGAAAAATCCCAGTGCAGAGTATTCCCATAGGCTACCACTAGAGACTGCTCATAACCACTCACTGCCAGCCTCAGCTCATTCGAGTTTGCGCATGCAAAAAATAAGTGCTTTAAAAATGTTTTGTGTAAAGTTAGAGTAACAATTATTTTAGGAGGCTTAGGTATCATCAACAGTCTCCATTTTTATAGTTATTTAGGGCTAACTTGGATGCTTTTGTGCAAACGGGAACCAACTCATTAGCCTTTAACGATTTCATTTTGGGAAAATGTGCTCGTTACTCGAGCAATTTGGGCTACGAGCACGGTCCTGGAACTAATTAAGCTTGTATGAAGAGGTACCACTGTATAAACCTGGGACAGTTTGACAAACTGCTCAGGGATAAGCCAGCAGAAATTGTTGTAATGCACCAAACTGCAAACTCGAAAGTAAGGTAAAATGGCAAGCCTCCTTTTTAAAACTGCTCAAATCAGAATCAGAATTAGAAAAAGAGTCTTTTTAATGTCTACCTGAAAGATATCTCTCAAATAGTGTGATAAGGGCCCACACTATTCTAAACCAATATTAAGGTTGCAGAATATGAATTAAAAACAAATCATTTCTTTATCCTTCTCTTGGGGAAGCTAGGGCTCAGGTAACAACCAATCACTGCTTACCTGCTTTCTGAAGCAGAACTTTTATTGGTCTCAGCTGACAACTGATGTCTTCTTCACTTAACAGTAAGTTTCAATTGGCGGTTCTCAGATGCTGCTTAGCTCATTATTTATAAACACAAAATATGTTTCGACAAGTTGCCTCACATACAACATACCATATTTCCTCAAGAAAAGCACGTGTATAATGCGAATCCCAAACGTTGAGGCGAGGCAGCTAGGTGTTTGGGCACTTGTATCCCCCAGTGACAGTGTTGTGGTCTGTAACATCCTATCGCACATGCGGGAGTTCAATACAGTTCACTAGACCATACGCTGTACGCAATGGTTCTCTGCTTCATTTTTATTATTACAGCTCGTATACACAAAAATGTGGGGTGCAACGGCGGTGCGGTGAATAGCGGTGGCAGTGAAACTCAGACCTGCGTAACTGGATCACCGTGGTACCATTTAATCGTCGCGCCACCCGTGCAGTTTTACTCTACATTGACCGCGCAGATTGTTGTTACTAAATATAGACCGTAGGATAATGGTGAGATCTGGCTCGGACTTAAAATCTTATCCCAACCATAGATGTCTTGTGGGTTGAGAAATGTGGTTGCATTCGATGTTTATGCGATTGTGGTCAAAATATCTTTGACTAAATAAATCATTGTGCAAATACCATAATATTCTATAGTAATACATCCAAGCGTGTCACCCCAGACCTCGTTTATAAATGTCCACCTTATACTTGAATAAATATGGTAATAGAATATCCTGACCTTCACTTTGGTGACACAAAATGTTGTTTGCAATTCTTTTAAAGTTTGGTAGATTTCATTAGTTAAGCGATGCTAGCACTTCTACACCTTTGTTTCATATTTGTTGTTTTGAACTCATGTACCTTTAGTAAATTAAGGCATTAGTTTTTGATCTATTCAGGTTTAAAGTATTCATTAAATCTAAAGCACATGTTGAACAACACGAAAGTGTAATTACTCAGTTACTTGAAAGTCAGGAAATGCATAATTAGGAGACGATAACCCCATTTGCAGCCTCAGTGGTGGCTTTTTCCTGCCGAGGTGATTTTTATTATGTGAAACGATTTCGCACACATGGGCGGAACGCAGCATATGTTTGAAAGGATCTGAGATGAACTCCCAAAGTCCCTTCTGGAAAAAAAAACAGCCAAAGGTGGGAGAGAGTCGCAGCAGGCGTTCCTCTCACTTGGCCGCTGTTTGCTAATGGACTCATTCAGCTGTAAGGAGCAATTTTTAATAAGTGGGTACTTGTTCAAATATTTCAGCATGCTTCATTGGCTCATTTTGAGCTGTGGAAGCGAGAGAAACACAACTGAAAATGGGTTGAATAGATGAGCATTCTGTTGAAAATGTCATCAAATAATACAACAATAAGAATGTGTTAGTGTAATAAAATAGGTAAACAGCATGGCTTATTAAAATGTCAGGCGATGTTAGACACTCTGACAGAAACCTTGGTCATACAGCGGTACGTCTTTATACGAACTTAATTCGTTTAGGGATCTTGCTTGTTGCTCAAATTTTCCCGATATGAAATACTAGAAAACTACCGTAAATTCCAGACTATAGAGCGCACCTGATCATAAGCCGCACCCACCACATTTCGGGAGGAAAACTGATTTTGTACATACACAAGCCGCACCTGTGTATTAGCCGCATGCGCCCACATTGAAAAATTTCAACACAGACACAAAATTAACCCATACCCGACACAGTCCAAAAATCTCAGCCGGCAAAATGAACGGAAAATGATACCGGTACTTAAGGTTTGATGCAGATCTGCAGAGTCCGGGTGCCCGCTGAAAGTAATCCAAGGAAAAAAGTGTATATTTCCAAAGGTAAGGGTGGGAAAAATATATATCCACTAATGTCGGCCGCGTCCACAAACACGTCTCACCTTTACTCCACTTCCCGTCAGCCCACGTTTGCCCTGCCCCTTCTTTCTCATTTGCTCGTGCAAAACATCAGAATAAGTTTCTAAAATAAATACATTACAATAATATACAGTTGCAAATACATATTATACATGGTTACACATATTTATAAAGAAAGACGGTACACTGAGAGAGTTTTCAAAGCTTTAATAATAATATTATAACTTTTATCCCAAACCGTGCCTGTGAAGGGTAGCAAAACGCTACTAGCAACACGCTCGCGACACAGTAAACGTGTCTGTTAAAAAAAACATACCTTACATGTAGAGACCACGGTAATCCGTCCTCATCTTCCTCCTCATAAGTGTCGTCTTCCTTCAGTATGGGAAAGAGACGTTGTCATAAAGACGTCGTCCCACGCTCCCTTGTAAGGTAAAACGCTCTCAAGACGTACAGTAGCTCTGTTTCCTTCTTTATCGGACTGCTCGATTGCGTTTAGCTTGAAAGTTGCGTCATGTGCCTTTCTTTTTGCAATTTGCATGATGAGGATATGTCTGCGCTAATTAAAATTGTGCACAAACTAAGAAGTCTTTCTCGGCGCATATATTCCACCGTTCTAAATCTTACCTTTTGTACTCGAGGGCCGCTGGCAGCCGTTAGAAAAATTACATAAATTGGCCGCATCACTGAATAAGCCGCAGGGTTGAAAGTTTAGGGAAAAAGTAGCGGCTTATAGTCCGGAATTTACGGTAATCGGTCCGCTCCCATACTCCGAAAAACATCCAAGTAAACCTCAAATACCTATAAAACACATCTTCCTAATCACTAGAAACATGATCAAATAGTAATGAAACTTACCAATCAAATAAGATTATATTAACTAAATAAAGTGTGATTTTATTATGAGCGCTGTAACAAATGTGTGCACATGTTGCGGAGGAAAAGGGGGATGCAAGGAAGAGTCACGCAGATCGCGTACCTGTCACCGTAGATTGCTAATATTGTCACAGTGTTCTATATAACTTGCTGTGAGATGTTTGTAAGGTTTATTATTTATAAGGAGAATTGTCAATCAATATGGTGCACAATTGGCAGAGGTTGACAGGTATGAAATCGAGAGACATAAATGAACATATACACAAATTTTGTCTACAGCACAATAGTTTTGCCTGTAGTAGTTTGCATGGGCAAACTGGATGAGCTGATGCTGGTGGCTAGCAATCACGGACGCTGTGTGGTCTCTAGTGGTAGCCTTTGGGGAATTGGGGGGCAGTAGCTCAGGAGGTAGAGCGATCGTTTTAGGATTAATGGATCCCAGTTCGAATCCCGGCTTGTCCGTGTTACATGCTGAAGTGTCCTTGGGTAAGACACTGAAACCCCAATACCCCCAATAAGCAGGTTAGCGCCTTACATGGCTGCACAGATCATGGCTGCTATTGGGAAATGTGAAGCACAATGTAAAGCGCTTTGGGAAGTCATTGACTTGAAAAGCGCTATATAAATGCAGATCATTTCATTTAATTGGATTTTCCTTCGTATAGCAAGCAAGAGTATTGTCACAAATAAAACTCATATACTGAAATTAACATGATTAAAGGCGCTCCTAGAGAAAGGTACCCCTGTAGTAACTAATGAAGAAAAAGAAAGTACAAAAACGAGACATTAGGGGTCGGTACATATTATTTGACATCTAGATATCGCTGTATGGTGTAGCACAAGAATCTCCAATGTAATGTGTAGTGAAAAGTAGCTCTCACCTTCAAAGAGGTTGGTGACCCCTGGTCAGAGGTGGGTAGTAACGAGTTACATTTACTTGAGAAAGTGTTGGGACATTTTGTCCTTCTAGGAGTATTTTTTTATATCACTATCCTTTTTTTCTTTTACTTAGATTTGTGAAAATAAACTGCACTCTCACACTGCTTCATTAGGCTACATTAAATCTGTTACTTAAAACCTATCCACATAAGTAAGCGTCTGTCAGTCTGTCTGGCTCTGCTAAGGCACATTTATTTTGTCGGAAACCTCAAGGTGACACTTACGAGCAGGGTTAGGAACATTTTATTTTTACTGTACTGTATGTGCAGTGTATATAGCTGTAGCCTGAAAGACAGACAGACATACAAGCAAACTGTCTGAGTAGGCCACACAGACTTACAATTACACACTTGTAATTTATTGTGAAAGGACTTCGATGATTTGATAATCTGATAGGCTGGTTGTTTTTAAAAATATCAATAAAAAAGATGTTGCTCCAATAATTCAGTACATGAGTAGATTTTTTTTCACCAAGTACTTTTTTACAATTACACAAGTAATTATTTGGATAACTACTTTTTACTTCTGCCTGTGGTCCTATTATTCTGAAGTGACAGTACTTTTACTTGTTTGTTGTTTGTCTACTCTACCCACCTCTGCCCCTGGTGTAGTGCACCTAAAAACAAGTGTGAAAAAGCACTAACTGCCGAAACTCAAAGTGACCAGAGCGCGCAATTTTATTTGTTACTTTTATGCCAAGCCTTTTTGAGGTTTTTAGGTACCGGTAGTAGCAAGATGGAAAGGATTATGTTAGCTCCATATGGCTGTGTGTGTGTGTTATGTAAAACAATTACAACTTTCTCGACCTACCGTAATTTAAAAAAATATGTGTTTTTATTCGATAGTTCATCTATTTGTTTTTATGATTTGAATTACAATGTTGTTGTTATTTTATCAATGAAATTAAATCCTTGTTACCAAATAACAGTTGCCAAATAGTACACATAGTCCTTTTGAGACACTTAATAATGACTGAAAATATTTGTATTTACAGACCAAAAATGTGCCAAAAAAGACAGCGCTCCTCTGCATCTACCAGCACAGAGGTGAAAACAGGACTACACTTTCACACTTTTGTTGTGCTCAACCAAAACAAAGCCATATATGGTCATCACCAAGCAGAAGTCAACCTAAGTTATATCCTAAAAATCTTAAGCCTAAACACAGCATTCAAACTAAGATTGTGTTTGTAAAATATGATTAAAGAAGCAATTCCCACCTTTTATTCATCATTGGCGGCCATTTTGAGACTAAAAAAAAACAAAATCTCAATCGCCCACAGTTCAAGACCAATCTGTACTTGAACTGTGGAAGAATCGCTTGGATTCTTAAATATGTGATGTCATACTTACATTCCTTCTCAAAATCAAGTGTCACAATGGCCACCGCAGGGCTGGGTAGGATTACTTTAACTTGATTACTTTCAATTACTTTTGGATTACTCCAATACCAAATATGCTAATAAAAGACAAAAAAACTAAATATGAATAAAATTACTACATTTTGTGCAGGCTTGGGGAGTAACGGAATACATCGAACGGCAAAAATGATGTCGGCAAGCTGTTTGGATTTATTTTCATTTTGTTTCTGTCGCATTTTATGTTAGTTTTGTCAGAGATCAAAGAGATCAAAGCCAGGAGAGAAAGCTTACCACGTGTTGTAAGTCATCATGTTATTCATATTTAGTTTCTTTTGTCTTTTATTAGCATATTTGGTATTGGAGTAATCCTAAAGTAATTGAAAGTAATCAAGTTAAAGTAACCTGACCGAACCCTTCCCCCGAGAGAGGTTAAAATGTAAATTTATGTGGTCAATTTTGCTGCTTAATTCATATTCCACTGATGCAATTGGGTGATTATCTGTTAGTAGCAACATTTCATGACTTCATCTTTCTCTTACCTTGATTTCTTTTCTAAAATCTGCTAAACGTATTTAAACGGTATTTAGATTATTCGCTTTAAGTGTTTTACCTTTGATAAAATTCATTTGCAATATTATTTTGTATTTTAGATACATTTTTGGTGACACACGTGCTCAATTTTATTGTCTGCAAGGTGCATTGTAATCAACTACCTCCAGAGGTGTAGGCTATAAAACCATTATTTTTTTCTCTAATGATTTGATAAACTACACTAGTCTTAATTTCATGATGCAAATAAATGAAATGAATTCATATTTTTACGTGGTATTTTGATCAAATTCTGCATGTCCCAGTAGTGATTTTTCAGCCTGGTAGAATGGGCTCAATTCCATGAAAGCCATTTACAGGAAATGACATCATTTGATTTGGCAAGACTTCAACTGTGGAAAAAGAGGCAAACTTCCACTTTTATTCTCCTTAATTTTTCTTTAATTTCAAATGTTTTGTACTTGTATGAGAAACTTTTAAAGTTCTACCCAGTCATGGTGAATAATGGAAAATGTTTATTGAGGATGCTTATGGGGGATTGCTAATAATAATAATAATCGATATTCTGATTGTTATTTCTAATAGTGGCTTGCGAAACTATTTGGCCCTCTTGAACTTTGTGACCTTTTGCCACATTTCAGACTTAAAACATAAAGATATAAAACTGTACTTTCTTGTGAACCATCAACAATAAGTGGGACACAATCATGAAGTGGAACACACTTTATTGGATATTTTAAACTTTTTTAACAAAAAACAAAAAAGTGGGTGTGCACAATTATTCAGCCCCTGCAAACTCCAGAAGTTCAGTGAGAATCTCTGAATGATTCAATGTTGATCTAAATGACTAACGATGATAAATGAAATCCACCTGTGTGTAATCAAGTCTCTGTATAAATGCACCTGCACTGTGATAGTCTCAGAGGTCTGTTTAAAGCGCAAAAAGCATCGAGAAGAACGAGGAACACACCAGGCAGGTCCGAGATATCGTTGTGGAGAAGTTTAAAGATGGATTTGGATACAAAAAGATTTCTCAAGCTTTAAACATCACAAGGAGCACTGTGCAAGCAATAATATTGAAATGGAAGGAGTATCAGACCACTGCAAATCTACCAAGATCGGGCCCTCCCCCTAAACCTTCAGCTCATACAATGAGAAAACTGAACAGGTGCAGCCAAGAGGCCCATGATCACTCTGGCTGAACTGCAGAGATCTACAGCTGAGGTGGGAGAATCTGTCCATAGGACAACAATCAGTCATATGCTGCACAAATCTGGCCTTTATGGAAGAGTGGCAAGAAGGAAGCCATTTTTTAAAGATATCCATAAAACGTGTCGTTTAAAGTTTGCCACAAGCCACCTGGGAGACACACCAAACATGTGGAAGAAGGTGCTTTGGTCAGATGAGACCAAAATCGAACTTTTTGGCAAAATGCAAGACGTTATGTTTGACGTAAAAGCAGCACAGCTCATCACCCTCAACACACCATCCCCACAGTCAAACATGGTGGTGGCAGTATCATGGTTTGGGCCTGCTTTTCTTCAGCAGTGACAGGGAAGATGGTTAAAATTGATGGGAAGATGGATGGGGCCAAATACAGGACCATTCTGGAAGAAAACCTGATTGAGTCCGCAAAAGACCTGAGACTGGGACGGAGATTTGTCTTCAAACAAAACATAGAGTAAAAGCTACAATGGTTCAACAAATATATATCAAGGTGTTAGAATGGCCAAGTCAAAGTCCAGACCTCAATCCATTTGAGAATCTGTGGAAAGAACTGAAAACTACTGTTCACATACAAACTCACAGCTCGAGCTGTTTTGCAAGGAAGAATGGGCATAAATATCAGTTTCTCGATGTGCAAAACTGATAGACATACCCCATGCGACTTGCAGCTGTAATTGCAGCAAAAGGTGGCGTTACAAAGTATTAACTCAATGGGGCTGAATAATTTTGCACACCCACTTTTTTTTATTTGTTAGAAAAGTTTCAAATATCCAAGAAAGTGTTTTCCACTTCATGATTGTGTCCCACTTATTTTTGATGCTTCACAAGAAATTACAGTTTTATATCTTTAAGTTTGAAGTCTGAAATGTGGCAAAAGGTCACACAGTTCAAGGGGGGCAAATAGGTTGGCAAACCACTGTAGTATAGATGTATGCATTTATAAACAAAACATTTTAAAAAATAAGCTTTGCTGGTAAAATGATTCCATGTTTGTTAGGAAATGGCAGGAAGAAAAACATTCAGACACTGAAAACAAGCTATAATTGTATCTATCTATCTATCTCTGAGCTTGACCACTATGTATTTCTTAGTGTTAAACGTATTAGTGTTATTAGTGTGTTTAGTGTAATAAAAAAAAAACCTGAGACAAAAATGTTGCTGCAAACATTGAATCACCCAATAATAACCAAAACATGTATTTCAAGTAGCCATAGAATAAATGTGATTGTGAGGAAAATGTATTTATGCTGACTTCTTCTTTAAATGGGGGAAAAGTTGCCTCCCTCATCCCTACTCAAACAAGCTATGTAAAATCTAAATGGCTACTTATGAAGTTTCAATTTTTTCCTCATGAATATTTCGCATTATAAACTAACACGCTATCATAATCCGAGCGATTTTAACCATGTCATGTGGCGCCGTAGGTCGCAGAGGCAGTACAAAACCCTATGGCTGAGGTAAGTGAGCTGCAACCAATGGATGAGAGTCAAGCCATTCGAGAGGTCATTGGGGATCACGATGACAAATACAGCCCACCGCGTAAAGGTGAGAAGACCAGGCATACTTGACAAATTTAAATTACATCCCAAAAAAAAACACATTAAAATGGATTCCAGACTCTTGAAACCCTTTAGAATACTTTATTGCATATATGGCTGCATCAGTGGAATGGTTCTGGATTCATTGCACTTTGCTCAAATAGGGGTACTAATACCATAAAGCAGTGTTTCTCAACCTTTTTTGAGCCGAGGCACACTTTTTTTAATCAAAAAAAATCTTGAGGCACACTCTCTGTCGAAAATGTTAGGATATTAATTCATTTTTATTTTATTTTGTAAGCTTAAATGATCATATCGCCTAAATTGACAGTGTAACATTTTTATCATTGTTTCTGCTCACCGAGGATCTGGAGGTAATCCAGGTAATTTATTTCGGTTAATAATTTTAGAGTAATTTTGGATTTTACTATATTTATCAATTTTATAAGTTTTACCCCATATTTTTTTTTTCTAAAAAATAAGATAAAAATAATACTTAAAATGAGCAAAAAGGTCTGCCAGTAAAATGATTTTAATTTTACTACATTAACTTTGTTTTTTTTTAAACAAGAAATTATCAATCCAAATGAGTACAATTAAAAGCAATATTTTTACACTGATTAATTGTATTATTTCCATCGGAGGACAATCTTGAACAGACAACAAAGTAAGTTATTAACAGCATTTCCCTGTCTACCTCATAATTAATATATGAAAGGTAAAACAATAGGAAACTGCTGCTGGGTGGATGAATGTTAAAGGTTTTTGGCTGACCACTGGAATAAAAGGAAATATACTAAACAATGCCATGCTTTTTTTACGTAATGATATCGGGAAATTTTCTGCGGCACACTAGACAAAGTCTAATGTGCCCCGGCACACTGGTTGAAAGACACTGCCACAAACTGCTTTTTTAAAGGTACTTCAAGAGCAGAGGTGTCAAAGTCAAATGGACGGAGGGCCAAATAACACTTTTTCGCTACAAGTCGAGGGCCCGACTGAGCTAATGTTGAAAATTCTTCAAAATCCGGATATAGTCTTGGGCAGTCTCTCAACTGTTGGGTCTGGAGCCAGAAATAGGTCACCAGCCTGTTTGAAGTGGGTTGCAGGCTTTTTCCTTGGCAAAAAAAAATGTTGGGAAAACAAAAATAACTATGGGTCAAATATATTCCTTAACAGGAGATGGTGATAATGCCCCGCAAATTCATGTGGACATGCGCTACTTACACAACAGATAAAGACCGGTAAAGTTGGTTTACACATTTTGAGCATTGCGAAACTCTGAAACCCAATCAGTTTATCGTGGTTAATGGAGACCAGAACCCCCTGTAATATCAGAAAATCCACCGAGTAGCCTTCCCTACCCC